>NW_009260066.1:5683287-5690912 GCF_000687185.1 Egretta garzetta
CCATGCTCTTTTTGTATCTCTCCTAATTCAAAATTTCAACAGCACTACTGTGGAGGGAAATACTTGCTAAAATAAAATGTGATGCCTGGAAGAGAAAGAATTATCCAAATCTAATTATTAGACACTGCAAGCATTTTGAGAGTCAGAGATCCTACTGAGATGGCAGAATGCCTCACAAGCAATGCAGCAGGCAGGTTTTATTTCATTTCTAGGAGACTATTCATCTGTGGATACAAAGAATCTTTGATAAGTATGTGCATGAAGAAAAACCACTATCATTTTGGTGACACTATCAATTACTAGTTAGCAAGTACCACGGATAGACCGCACTGCACAACATATGAAGAGTGCCTGGCTTATAACTGGTATAGTCAGGGAGTAAAGAGCATGCTGATTATTGGCATGTTGGCAAGTACGTGGAAGAAGAGTATGACAGGAAAGAGTTTTAACCCAAAATTGTTCACAGAGGTTTTCCACAGTTCTTGAGGAGGAGAGGAGCAACACGGCACACAGTAAACTTACACATGAGACCCTGCTGACACTGGTAGTCTCAGACAACATTTTTTGAGACTTGTGTTGCAAAAACGTTGCTGAACTTTTTAATGGTGACAGCTGGACTGCCCAGCAAAGGCCCAAAGACCTTAATATGAACTGATTTAACATTTTAAAGGAGTCCTTTTTAGCCTTTAGATAATTTTAGATTGATACTAGCGCTGTTAATTGGTTGATCAGAAGACAGCATGTACATGTCCTCATGCATGGGTACATGTAAAGGTTTGATTGAGTGTGCAGCAATTTCTTTAATTGCTTTGGAAAGCTTTGGTTTTAATACTAACCAGCAAACCAACATGAGCCATTTTAGCACAGCTATCTGTCATAAGCAAGGTGACTTCCATTTATTCTCCACCTTCCTCCTGGAATATTCCTTTGTCATGGGTATCCCATTGTCAAGAGGGGACTTGCCAGTGGCCTGATATCTGCTCCCATTGCTGTTTAGTGTTTTCATGCTGCTTTATGTCATGGATTTCGGATTTTCAGCGGACAGGCACATGGTGTGTTCCCACACCCAGCGGTAGGCTTACCATGCCCTACAACAAGACACACCAATTCCTGGTGCCGCTATAGAAAGAGAAGGCTTAATGGCTGGGGTGATCTCCCCTGAGGAAACAAGGCAGATGCAGTTAAACTCTAGATGAGATGTATGGTACCAAGTTAAACAAGTTTCACGGGCATCGAGGAGCTGGGGAGAGGACTCCCCTCTCCCTCCTCGCTGCCCTCACTCCAGCAAGGATGTAGTCTGAGCTCACTCCTTCAGAGATGCCAGACAATGCACGGTGAAGGCTGCTGCCCTGAATGCTCCATCTCAGGAAAGAGCTCACAGCATGTTAGACACGGGGATATCTGTCTGCTAGACAGAAATCCACAGGGAACCAGGCCATCTTGGCTCCCAGAGCTGCTCATCCTACATGCGGCTGCTGCCTTCATGATCTGTGAAGTCTTTGGGGCGTCAGATTCTCAAAGCACACTTTTCTGGTGAGAGCTTTTGGGTTACGGAAGGCATTCTGGAAGGACGCCTGGATTAGTGGTAGAGATGTCTAACAATATACTTCTGGTTCACACTAATACTGATAAATTGCAATATTCAATACAATTTCATGGTAGCACTGTGAGTTAAAGTGCTCTCAATAACATAGAAATTACCAAAGTGCACCTTCGCAAAACGTACTATTCATAATTTTTCAGTCAATTAATATGGAAAATGTAAAGGAGAGCAGATTGTTTTCTGTATCAACAGTTCACTGAGAAGATTGTTTTAATTACAAGGCTCTCACGTCTTTTTATATTAGGTGTCTTGTTGAGGTTGAAAAGCCATTAGTGTCTCAATGTCTTGCAAAGCTTTCTCTACAATTGTATAACAGCTACTTAGCAGTTATATGAAGCATACCATTTAAACAAAATTTAAGTCCACAATTACTCTGTTAATAAAATGTAAATTTAAAAATACATGCAACCATCATGAAGATGGAACATTTAATTCTCACTTAGCTTCCCACAGAATGAAGGGTTAATTTGGTAAAAGAGATGAGAAGACTGCAGTAATTGCTCTTATCTGCTGTTTCGTGGGTGAAAATAACTTCGAAGTCTCTGAATTCTGAGGCCTAAATCAAGTGTTCATTTTACCTAGCTATAACTCCCCTGGAACATTAGAAGGAACAATTAGCATAGATCTACCTGTGTATCTTAAGTTATGGTTAATGCATGGGAATGGTGTGCTTAATTTTACTGCTTTGAAAATATACCCCTGGAGAATAAAAGAAAGACTTTGGAGTTCTCAATAACAGTAAAAAGGGAAGAGCCTGATTTATTTACTTTCTTTTTGTGATAACCTTGCTCTTTCTGGCCCTAATCCTCTGCAACGAGTGTGAAAATATGAAAAAGTGATGAAAAGGATCACTGAGCACGATGGGACTCAGTGGAAATACTGGTCTGACATGTCTCAGCTTGACGACAGCAGAGACACTGTGGGTTTCTTCTTACAAAACTATTATTCGATGACTATGTTATGCAACGAGCTTTTCTGTGACCATCGCTATTATGAACAGGAAGAAGAATAAGTGGGCTGGTCCAGGAGAAGCACCGATACCAGCCAGCATTTAATACAGGTAATGTCTTCTGATGCTGGAACAATCAGAGAAGTGGTTGCAGAAAGAAAATCAAGAGTAGGTTTATAACAAGGAAGATAGGTGATATTGACCAGAAAACAATGGTACAGTACCACCAGGAGCGGCTGTTGGGAACAAGTGAGCAGCATGAAAAAAAAAAAAAGGTAGCCTTCAACAGTCCTGAGCCCCACACTGACATTGGGAATGTTTCTTAGTAGGGAGACCAGCACCAAATTTTCAAACAAAGGGAGAAAGAACAGAAAAGAGGCGTTTAAAAAATTAAGCCTCAGGGAACAAGATCACTCTTGTAACCCAGAATTTGAGGAGCCTAAAGGACTTTCACACCCAAGCTGCATCAGATGCCAAGGGTAGCTGGCCAAAGTCAAGAGTACAAACTCTTTTAAAGCTGCCTGAAAACATTAGCCATACATGTCTGTTAACCCCCTCCCTACAGGTTGCTCAGAAACCAGAAATTTGAGTATTTGTTGTTACCTTTGAACAACATACATATTGGGATGTCACTGCTCCTTTTTGGGACACAACCTGCTCCCATTATTCCTTTCCTAGCATCAGTGTCTCTTGTATTCATGAAGCCGCCTCTTTTAGAAGGTGCACCGTCCTGGTCAGGATACCTTTTAAGAACATGTAGGCACCTAACTTCTATCATGCACTTAAATAGGATTTAGGAACCTAAATCACAATTGATTTGGTCCTATGTGTTGTGGCTGGGAAATGCTGAAGGCAAGTGAGCTACTCACACAGCCAAGGGAGCTTCATTTTTAACTCCAGCTCTGCCTTTACCATTGTCTGACCTTGCCTCTAAAGGTGAGGCCAGTTAGTCACATCTCCTAAGGAGCTCACACCTCCAATTTTGAGGAAGAACCTGTTTTTCAGCATCCTACTGGTTGAAATTTTATGGTGATGGCCATTTCCCATTATCTTTCCCTGCTGATCAGTAAATTATTAAATTCTGTCTCCTAACAAACCACGGTCAGAATGTGAATCAAAACATGAATTTTCATGCAGATAGTTTCTCTTGTCCACCCCATTTTTAATGCTCGCTCTCCACTCAGGAGGAGTTTGCATCTCAGAAGGAAAGCTGCTGTGCTTTTGCGATGCCTTATAATTTTACCATTAAAGGCTACATTAAAATAATTCTGTAAAAATAAATTTTAAAAAAGTGTTAAACCGTATTATTTCCTGTATCGTCTGTATTATGGAACCTCACCCACAAAAAAAAATTAGCCATTGCTATTTATTATGCACCACCATAGCCTATATTCCAGATCAGGGTAAACTCAGTGGGAAGAAAAGGAGTGACTGAACACTGTACGTGGAAAAAATAGAAACAGTGAAAACAAAAAGTTTACTGCAGTAGCTGGTCTGCAGTAACTTACAAATTACTAACAACTTATGTAAGTTTTACATGCCTATTCCATCTGCTATTCATTAAAAAAACACGTTGCCATGGTAACTGCCACATGCCATGGTATTTATGCTGCTTCTGATGTACAAAGCATAGTTTGTGTAGGAGTGTGTGTATGTATATGATGTGGCAGCTGTCGTCTCTGCCATTTTGTTGCTGCTCTAGAAAAAAATAAAGCAAGTAGTGGCTATGAATACTCATTTGAGTAACGATACTCGCGCCCATTTGACTAAGGGCCCACACAAAGCTCCACATGGTTATCATCTGACCAACCCACACACGGGGTGTTCTCGCAAGGGGGCAGAGCTGGGTGGGCTACCTTTAAAAATAACACAGCTATCTGTCACAGAATTAACAGGCTGGAAGGCAAAAAGATACCCATATTTTTAGTGACACACAGAAAACAAAGGCTTTCAGAATGACCCTCTTCATCTTTCTTTTAAAAATATAAATGGGAAATAGCACGAATGGCTCTGCCCTTTAGAGAGATGTAAATCTTCTGCATAGTGGGAAAGGAGGCAACTCAAAGCACTTCACCATAGTCCTCTTTCTTTCCATTATTTAAAAAAGAGTACTTGCTGAAGATGGACAAGCTGGTAAGAATAAAGCAGGCATAAAATTCTGTCCAGGACTCAATTCGTACTGGACTTCTTTTGAGTTTTAGTAGTACTGAGATATTTTTATTCTGTTTGCCATCTATTGAACTTTGACATTTCATGAGAAAAATATAATTCAAAAGCTATTTGCATACCAGTTTAACTTCACAGAATCACAGAATCCCAGAATGGCAGGGGTTGGAAGGGCCCTCCAGAGATCACCCAGTCCAACCCAGTCCAACCCTCTTCCAAAGCAGGCTCACCCAGAGCAGGTTGCACAGGACATCGTCCAGGTGGGCTTTGGATATCCCCAGAGAAGGAGACTCCACAGCCCCCCTGGGCAGCCTGGGCCAGGGCTTGGTCATCCTCAAAGTCAAGAAGTTCTTCCTCATGTTCTACTGGAACCTCTTCTGCTTCAGTTTGTGCACATTACCCCTTGTAAGAGAAGGGGTCTTATGAGATGACTCACTTGCTACCTGCCTGAAGAGATGCTTAATTTCACATTTCTATCCTTAACTGTCAGACAACTCCATGTTTCCAGCTTAAGCCAACTCCCATCATTTTTACTGAGCTTCCTTGTCACAAGCGGTTAGCAAATAGATATTTCAAGGTTCATGAATATGATCTGACCTCAATGGTGAACTGTTACTGTAGCAAAAAAACCACCCCAAAAAACCCCTGAACTCGTGTTGATTCTGCTCTCTTGTGCAGTGCAAAAAAAAAGAAAGGAAAAGGAAATTGGCTGCTGTACCTTCACCTACAATAATTTAAATAGTTCAGTAGCTAGGGGAAACTGCAACTTTGTGGAATATGTGCACTTGCATAAAATCAGAAAGCTGAGAAACTACCTATTCTCCATGCCATGGAATAACCTGTTTTCATGAAAACTTACCTGCAAACTGATTAATAACATGAGATGGAAGAAAGGGCAATACCGATGAAACTGGAGATTAGAAAAGCAGCCTGGCTGTATGTATTAGCCTCTCTGCACACTTCTTGACAATGACAAATCAACAAACCATATCAGAGTCCTGTATTACAGGAAATGAACCGAAGCAGCCCGTGCAGAGCCGTTGCCTACACATCTTCAGCTGACTTTCAGGTGTCCCAGATTCATCCATTTCAGAAGAACTCTACAGATCAGAAATCATGATATACAGCTGTGCAAAGATTACAAGGATGTAAATAGATGGTTTTCTTCAGCAGAATGTGTTTGCTGCTTACTGAAAATATCTCAAATGTGTATGCTGAGCAGAATAAAAAGCAAGAATCAGTTATTCATGTGGAGGAGATATCAGGCCTCAGTCTGCATGGCTTTGCACATTATGGGATCATTTATAGCCTTAATCATAAGTGCTTATAAAATGTTCTTCCTCATCAGAATCCTCTTTTCATACTTGCATTACAAGACTTCAGGCACTTGCACAGGTGTAAATGACCACAGAAAGGTCTGACAGCCTACTATCATAAAGTAACAAACCGCGAAGTCTTTTTCTCTCATGTATATTCCAGAATGTACCCCTCTGCTCTGAAGAACAGAGGAACAAAAGAACAAAACAGGAAATGCCAAATACCACAGGAAGAAATGAAAGGGACTATTAAAAAACCCTCTTGCCCTACGTTAGTGATACTTGGTGGGAATTACAGCAGCCTCAGCAGCTCTCATTTTACATCTAACGCCTTCGACCCCAGAGGGCTGTTCTAGCAGTCAGGGAATTAGCAGAAAGCCAACACGTCGTACTCTGACCCTGAGATAACAGCCAGAGCAGGTTATCATAGGATTCATTATAACCTTAAAAACGGAATCCTCAATTGGCCAGTTAAGCCTGCTTCGAGCTGTCAGAATGACGCAAAGCAGCATCATCAGGTCAGAGAAACCGTCATTTTCAGGTCTTAAAGAGTGAATAGCAACCCTCTGATAAATAATTTTAGGATTCATCAGGCATAGACCCAGTTCTACATGTTCTTTCATTTTTCCTAGAGAGCTGTTAGTGTTCATAACTAAATCCATCACATGAACAGTATCTCAAAAAAACCCCCAAATACCCAAACCAACCAAACAAAAAAGTTGAGTCCCAGGCATTTTGCATTCCGGGTTAGAACTAGCCTTGCAGGCAGCTGTTAGGCAATCTTCCCCCAAAGCAAAACATACCACTTCATCCAACCCACCTTTGCTTTTCAGCTTGTGTCCAGGGTAAGGAATTTCAGAATTGCAAAATCCAGGGCAGGAAGGTTTTGTTCCAAACAAAATAACTATTTTATTTGTTAAACTAGATTAAACTCGCAGTACTGGGTATGTCTAAATAATAAGAAAGGAGCTGGTAGAAATAACTGTGTAATTCCAGGAGGTTGATGACATTAACCGCTGCTGTTTGGCCCAGATTGCTCCACATACTTAAATGGTTATATTTTATCTACCACTGCATTCCTTCCCTCTGTATATTCAGCTGTAATTACCCTATCTTTCAGGATGGTACCTCAGGTAGTCGTGACTGTTGTTCTACAGGGAGCTAGGGAAACATCTTCAGCTTTAAAAGCTGTTACAGGTTTTTGCAGGTGTGTTTGAGGACTAGCACAGCACAAATGAAGTTATCTAGTGCAAGAGTTAGACAATATGGACCCCATGCACAGAGGGGCAATTAGCACAAACGGGAATAATCTACGATAGTGGAAAAATAAACAGAGCTCTCTCACATCGAACCTGAAATCCCAATTACATTGCAGAACACAGATGTTAGTCCCATAAAATAAATACAATTGGCACCTTTGGGTTATGATTAAATCCTGCAGGCACTGAACAAAACATATACCTTTTCCCTTTATAACATATTTTCCTTTTTGCTTGGAAGCAAACATTCTTTTGCACCCAATTCCCATCATAGTTATTTATATAAAGAAAATGATATTTAGTATCATTCCTTCTCTAGCTTATAACATACA
>NW_009260066.1:5690938-5696501 GCF_000687185.1 Egretta garzetta
TGACAATATAATCATCCAAGCCAGGATTTCCTGGGAGTGCAATTAGTCTTCCTTGTCTTATCCTCATGTATAGACCTTATTCCCTTGCTCCTGGCTAACTCCAGACCATTTCAACAAAATATGCTTCAACACAGTCCCTGGAACAAGACCAATTCTTCAAGATGCCTCTGAAGATGTTAAGTGGTACTCAAAACTCCTTCTCTGAAGGTGTCTCCTTGCCATATTCCACCTCCAGAAAGTGACCGTAGAAACAATAAAAGCATTTTAAATTGTCACGCATGCATTTTGGGAAGGCGGGTGTTGGGATTACAGTGTTTTACAGGCTTATAATGGAATCACACTATGTAAAACACTGGGTGTCTACTTTGCTGTGCATAGAAAACACAGCACAATATACCTTCTGTTGCAGCGTAATGAGGTCTAACCTTATGGGATATTTCACATATGTATTTCTAAGAAGAAAAACAATAAATTGCTACGAACTCCAAGGATAAAGCAAAGCGTTTAGCATGTAACACTAACAAGAAATCAGAGCCTTTTTTATTCCTGTCAACCATACTGCACAAAGACCAAGATAAACAAAAGGGCGCAGTACAGAAAATGGTTGTTTTCTTTTTTTTTTTTTTTTTTTAAATCTAATTAATATCAGCCATCCCTTCCACTTCTGGGATTGATTTTCACAGCAGGGTTCCTATTTAGCCCTAATGCTCCAGTCTTTATAAAAATGATGAGCATTACATCCCTTGGATTCAGTGGGAATACCAGGATCTCTGAAGTTCAGGCCTTTAATGCAAAGTTTAAGCATCTAACCACCCAAGAGAACTTCATTTCTCACTTGGAAAGCAAACTGTTTATCAGTGCTAATACGAGACATTCATGTACTGAACAAGGATGCTTGGAACAGCGACATGGCAGGTTTCTGTGCTTTGTCATACCTTAATTCTTAATGCTTAAAATGTGTCAGCCAGCTCCATGAAGAAACAACATTACCCAAATTCTGCTTGTATAGCATGTAGAATTAGGAGGCTTGGACAGGGATTCAGTACGTCAGCCAGTGAGTGTCTAAACCACAGCCCCTAGAAGGCCTGGAGAAAGGTGTTTCATGAGCAGAGCTGTCTGCAGGTGAAGGTTAGGTCTCAGTGAAGGTGGTGCTCTAGGTGTGAAACTACTCACTTAGACATCTGCCCATGGGGCCAGAAGGAAAGCACGTAAAAGAACATTTTCCATTCTTTCTGCAATAGCTCTTGGGACCTCGTGCCACCTAGAACATAATTCTTGGAGTTACCAGAACAGAAAGCAAAAGGCAGCTTGGCTCCAGGCAGGCAGCAGGATGCACACCTAGGAAAAGAGAGGTGGAGAATTTGGTTCCCTATCAATAATTGCCTTGATGGAGTATGTATGAACCCTTCAAAAGCCAGCAGCTACCTTTCAATGGGAGAGAAAGCTGAGGACTTCCACACAGAGCACTGGACAGACGGTGGTCCTTCCTGACTGGTGGGACCTGCAGGCACAGAACCCCCTGGAGATCAGACCTCCCTGGAACTTTGGGTTTTTCTGAGCCACCCTAAGAGCAGCCATCCTCGAGCTGCAGGGGGGATGTTTGGCCTGGCTTTTTCAATATTTATGCTGGATAAGGATGGACCTTACTTGTTGACCTCAGTAAAGCAAAGATATGACACAAGGACTTTAGGTGTGCAAGAACCAATAGGTCTTCATGATAATGGCAGGTGGCAAACAGCTTTCCACCACCACATGTACCAAATTGTAGGCTCTGTCCAGTCAATAAGCCTGGTCCAATTTCGCTGTTGAGAAGGACTCTTAGCTGGGATTGGGGATCCACATTGTCTTTCTCACCCTTCCAGACTCCTGTTATAACATCCACTTTCTGCTTGTCTTCCCTACATGGCATTTTGCCTCTCTGTTGGTTCAGGATGAAACTCTGTCTTGGGTCTTTTGAAGCCACCTGGGACAGGGATGAGGGTCACTGATGTCAACAAGACACAGATTTTCTTCTTCACTTAGGTCAGACAACCAAAAGACAAGGAGATGCAGATTTTCTCTAAGCTGGTCAGAGGTAAGCACTTCAACCCTTTCTTCTAAAACCAGCTTAGCAGGAGATCTCAGTTGGGGGAACAAAGACATGGAGTTAAAATAAAAATATAACCTCATACTCTCACAGGTAGTTTAACCTCTCAGTATGAGACAGGCCTGACCACTCCTACCCTCACTTCTGGGAAGCTTTTTTAATGACCAGTGTACTGTATAAAAGGTTGGTACCACACACTAATCAGTGCAGGATAATTAGACAGCTCAGGTCAAGACTAGACAACAGAGCTCATGAGAGGGCTTAGCATTTGGATGCTTGGTCTCCTGATGCCAAAAGAAGGATGTACTTCTTTGCTGAAAAAACTGAACAAGGAAACCACTAAGTCAGCCCAAAAAACATGGTTGTAGGCATCCACAGAGTTTTTGCCTGAAACCTAGATTCTTGAGGTGTCTCAGTCTGAACTGGATTAGACTTTGTTTTTCTGAGCTGTTGTCATGCAATAACTGCCTATGCTGTTAATCAGCTGCTGGTTATAACATACAACGAAGACGGAAACTGTGACTAAGCAGCGGAAAGTTAGGGTTTAAGACTAAATTTATATTTAAAATTTGTTAATGTTGCATGAACATGCAAGGCTTTGAGTCATGAACTGGGTCCCACAAGACTAAGAATGATACAAATATGTAACTGTCGGACAGGAGCTTACAGTCTTGTGTTTCTTTTTTCCTACTTTATAGAATCATAGAATCATAGAATCATTTAGGTTGGAAAAGACCTTTAAAATCATAGAGTCCAACCATTAACCTAACACTGCCAAGTCCACCACTAAACCATGTCCCTAAGCACCCAATGTTTTAAATACCTCCAGGAACGGGGGCCCAACCACTTCCCTGGGCAGCCTGTTCCAATGTTTGAGAGTCCTTTCAGGGAACAACTTTTTCCTAATGTCCAATCTAAACCTCCCTGGGGCACAACTTGAGGCCTCTTTTCTTATCACTTGTTGCTTGGGAGAAGAGACCAACACCCACCTCACTACAACCTCCTGTCAGGCAGTTGTAGGGAGTGATAAGGTCTCCATTCCTACAGTCTCCTTCTCTCCAGGCTGAACACTCCTCAGCTGCTCCCCATCAGCCTTGAGCTCCAGACCCTTCACCAGCTTTGTTGGACATGTTCCAGCCCCTCCATCCTTCCTGTAGTGAGGGGCCCAACACTGAACACAGTAGCCTGTAGTGTTGCATGGGGTCGGTGTGACCCAAGTGCAGGACCTCGTATTTGGCCTTGTTGAACCTCATACAATTGGCCTCAGCCCATGGATCCAGCCTGTCCAGATCCCTCTGCAGAGCATTCCTACCCTCAAGCAGATCGACTCTCCCACCCAACTTGGTGTCATCTGCAAACTGACTGAGGGTGCACTTGATCACCTCATCCAGATCACTGATAAAGATATTAGACAGAACTGGAATTATGGTTAATAAGGGGTTCAGAGGAAATTGGGGATTCATGAAATTAGGTCTACCCAAATATACAGAATGCAGCAATTTGCATTTGGGGGATTTGACCTATTGTTCTTTTCCATTAATTGACATTCTCTTCCGTCTTCCCTTGTCACTATCCTGCTGGAGTCTTTAGGCTATTGCATGATTAACTTTAGCCTTGTGTTTCATTGAGGGTATTCAAGTTCAGGAGCAAACCAACTAATTATCAGCAAGGAAGCATGATACTCTGCGAACTGGCAGGTACTCATTTCCAGAATTTAAACCTTCATTTGAATGGTCTGCCCCTCTACCAGCAATAACGCAAATACGCTGTGAAGGTCAAGACTCTTGCTGCTCAGAAACAAGCTAAAGTGGGGTGCAAAATGTACCTGACCCCCGGACCACAGAATGAGCATGTCAGCACAAAATTATGAAACACAGGTGCTTCTTTTCAATGTGATGCATTGCTGAAATGTAGAGTTGCAGTAGCCCTCAGACCTTTGCTCCCACCTGTGCAATTGTCTGGATTTTATACTTGAGGGAGACTTGTAAACATTGTAGGAATAATGGCTTTTTTGAGACCTCCTGGAGCTTTTCCCTTACGGTGACATTGTTGCTTGCATAAGTAGCAAGAAAGGAATGAAGAAACATGATGGGAATCTGTTTTGTTGTTAGCTCTTTCTTTGCTTTTCTTTTGAAAAATATATTCAGACAAATGACAAGAGCCTTGTAATAAAAGATCTTTACTGAAGATATCCTCTCTTATTTGCAGCTTCTGGAGTGGAATCAAGAGCATTGGCAGGCTACACTGGCTTAAAATTGTGCTATTTGACAGGTAAAGATTTTATTGAGAGAGTTTTAATTTTATTTCTGCATCCTTTACATAAAGGCAGGGCGTGGGGAGGAGGAGACAAGGAGATGAAGTGAGGAGGCATTTATGCCCTACACAGAAAATCACAACAGCATGGTGGTTTTGCGGGGGAATTCCACACTCCTTATACCGTTCATTTAAACTCCCAGGTTAACACAATGTCTATAAAAATAGGGGGTCTGTGAGATCACATAGGGAAGGAACCAAAGACTAATAAAAGGTAGGAAAAGGAATGGCAGCTGTTAAGTTGGAACAACAACAGAAACAATTCCGTCACATAAATGAAAGGAATTACAATGGAAAATGTATAATATGGAACAGCAAAGGAGATAATGATTTACTGAAACTTCTGTGCCTCATACTTTGGTGTAACAATGTGAAATTTGGCAAAGAAGGGTATGCACTTCTCATGAACCCTTTATCCCCACATCCCAGAATCTGTCTTCAGTAAAACAGCTTCCATTCATACATATACAAGTAAAAGTTTGGATTAATCTTGGCCACGAATTGGCAGTAAAACTGGGTAGGTTTAGGAAAAAAGGGAAAGGGGGCCCATGAGGAGGACAGAACAGCCCCTTCCTGTGTGTGGAACATGCCCTGTCTTGAGTGCCCTCGGGTTTTTTGCACCCTTTAAAGGTGCCTGCCAGTTATGTCTAAATCTGCCCAGTGTCCTTGTCCCATGGGTGATGATGACCTATTATTTCTTTCTGGGATTACACTGACTTAAGTGACAGTAGGCAATTGCATAACTAAAGCTTATACCATAACGGCAATGATTAAAATCAGACTAGGAATCCTTTTTTTTTTTTCCCTAGCATTTTTTGCCTTTTAAATGCCCGACATCAAAACTTTGACATTTTTTTCAAGCACACTAAATTTCAGGCATTTTCAAATAGCATACAGGAAAAGTCCTTCCCTTGAATATAAACCCTAATATAAATCTAATCCTTAGTAAACTACAGCTCTTTTTTTTCCCCCCCAAGGTTGGAGGAAGCATCTGCATTCAGCAAACACTTCAGTCCTTAAGGGAAGGACAGTAATTTAAAAAGGGCAGGGAAAATGGAGGTAAGGGATTGTGGGGTTACTGGAAGTGGAACAGGAAGTAATAAGGAGCTGTATGGAAAGAATGATGTTCAGTAAAAAAGATAAACAAATGCACTGTGACTTTGC
>NW_009260066.1:5696534-5698704 GCF_000687185.1 Egretta garzetta
AGAGCCATTATAAGGATCCTCTGTGTGTGGCTCCGTGCAGACTGTCAAATAAATGATCAGTTGTAAGCTATACTAAAAGATGGAAAAAAAAAAAAAAGTCAGTCCCATATACTCATCTATCCCACAGGGGCTCATTGTTCAAATAAGCTGGGTTTTTTCACAGCTACTACCAAAAGCTAGATTCTGTGAAAAGTGAAACCGAAAATTACAGGATTAGGAAAAACAATTGAAAATGCTGTATCACAATAATTGTTACATTTTGGACCAGGTTCAGTAAAGGGATGTTTGTTTTGTTCTCTTGTTTACTTTTAAGAAATGCCATCCCTACTTGCCATGATTTGAAACCCCATACATAAATAATTCTGGGAGCGATTACCAGATGTTGTGATTTTAGGAGCATATTTCTATGTATTTATGTGCACAAGCCACTGTGCAGTTTTAAATATTATATTTTGCTGGATTCCATATCTTCCTGGTTGCTATTCTGCCACAAATGTCTGTGCCCCGTATCATCACTAGGACATTAATTTTAATTTTGACAAATGTTAATGTCAATGAATTATGAAGGCTGAAATCTACCGGTACAAAATGCTTTGAGGACAGATCATCATGAAGCAAAGAAAAAAATATAGTCAAGAAATTCCCTTCTCCTTCCTCTGGTAAACAACGGTTTGATGTGTGAATGACTTGAAGGAAGAGTGCCTCCAGTACGCTGCTCCCTGCGGTTTGGTTCTGAGAGTCTCGGTTTAGGTCAAGAATTGCAGCTGCTGTTTGAGGGATTTTCCCAGATCTGGGTGTATCAGGTGTTGGTTGACGCTTCGAGCACTGAGACCTGTCATCACACTGACAGGGTGTGACATAAGGGGAAGTTACAAGAAGCAGCAAGGCAGAAATGTGAAAGAAAACTCGTGTGGATACCAACCAACATTTCAAGCAGAAATTGTTAAAAAAGGTTTAGAGTTCCCTGGATAAGAGAGAAGCTTTCTGGTCCTAAGCTTGTGATATATTACTATGCCATCTACTATATAAAGCTCTGAGTGAAAAAAAAAAAAAAAAAGAAAAGAAAAAAAAAGAAAAAAGCAATAGAAAGGATTTTAAAGAACTAAGCTGTCATCCTGTGCTACGCCATTAACTCAGGGGTGGCTCTGCCAAGGGGGTGCTTAGTACTGCATGAGTATTCCAGTCTGAAAAATGAGAGAATTTAATCCTTGTAGAATACATTAATCTTCACCCCAATTCTATGTGACATTGTCAGCAGTTAATTTAACGGCAGAGCTTCACAAATGAAAGATCAATGCAGGGGAAGTTCCCCTGAAATCCTAGTTTATGCAATGAACATTGTCTAAAACCTACAGCCCAGACAGAAGGGTGTCTGCTATTAACCAAACCAGCCAGCAGCTAGAGCAAAAAGGTGAAATTACAGATGTTCATGACAAAGTCCCAAATCCTTTACAGACCTCTCATTTCCTGACACCTATAGATTTCCACAGGAGGTAACTCTGACCAAACCATTGATATTTTTTCCGTCTTCTAACGAGCACTGTACCTCCTCTACACCCTTGGATACTCAGTGATGCACTAAGTCAGAGCTGAGTCTGAAAGAAATAGTTAACAGCTAGCAACAACAACAACAAAACAACACCCAAAAACCTGATATAAACCTAAATAATTTTCCCAAATCTAGACTCCAAGAATCACAAACACGACAATGACATCCCCAGTTTGTAAGGGCAGATATTAGAGATGCAGTGCAATTGTGTCAGGCACAACCGATGCATCAGACCTGAAGGAGAGAGGCACCAATGGCAGAACATTTGCACACATCTATATTTTTGCTGCTGGCACTCTGAAGAGGAGGACAGAAGGTCCACTGTGCAAAAAAAATCACCATTCTCGCTTCATCAATTTAAAAGCATTAAACAATGAAAGACCTCTCTGACAGAAGGGTCATTTGCTGCTTACAGGATGTCAAAAAAAAAACAAACAAAAAAAGAAAATTCAGGCTTTCCACTTTCTGAATGTACCACCAACTCTTCTAGGTTATAAAACACATCTTAAAATGAAGGTTTGTCACGAGAATCAACTCCTAATGTCCAGCTGATTTCTACAAAACCAGAACAGTTTTATTTATGGTGTCCTTTCCTTCAAAGCTGTTTTTTCACACAGTGAA
>NW_009260066.1:5698722-5743719 GCF_000687185.1 Egretta garzetta
GCAGGAATTAATGTGGGGAAGCATGAGTATATTTAAAGCTCCCAGTGCCGCTATGCTGCTGGAAGCACACTTCAGCAGGTTCATTGATTTTTGACTCCAGAAAAGAGAAGGTCTCATACAACCTGTACTGAGAATGACAGCTACCTTCTTCCAGTCCTGGTTTACACCTAATTGTTACCATCGTACCATGCACTACATTAACTCCCATATCCTACACACTGTGCTATACAGCAAAAAACCACCCAAACACTTTGGAGATTCTTATATTCAACCACAAAGAAATAAATTAGAAAGTAGCTCAGGTCAGATTTAGTGAAGATGCAATTCGCAGAGGACTGCAGAGAGGTGGGGATGGTGTCTGGAAATCACCTTTCTGCCCCTCTGACACCAACCGACAAAAATCCCATGGAGACAATTTACATGCTGGTTTTAGTCATGTGCAGTGCAGTGACCAACTTCCAAACATTGCTGTTCTCTCTAGTGGTTTGAACAGCCTCAGTTTTTTGGGTATAGATTTGCAAGTTTTGCGTGATCATGAGTACTATGAGTTATGCTGTACACAGCAAAATGTCCACATCCAGTAATATTTCACCTCTTCGTAAGAGTGAGACTACTGCAAAACCAGTTTTAACAAATGCATAAGTAAGAGCGATAAGCATTTATGTTTGCCTTTCCAGCAATCCTTGTCTCACAGTAATTAGGATGTGTGTTGATTCTTCTGATTCTTTCATTTCCTTTTTAAAAATTAAAATAAGAGAAGGTTTGTCTATCTGATTAATAGACAATATTTTCCACGTACTCAAGCTTTCATCTGCTGAGAATGGCAAGACATAGTTTTCAGATACTGCTGAGGATGCAACATGTGGAATTAACTAGAATAATAATCCATGAAGAAAGAATCTGTGACATTGATTGTCATGTCATTTGTATTAAGTAAGGTGGGAAGGGTAGCTGTGAGGAATTAGGATGATGTTATGACTTGCTATGAGAACACTGCAGTGCGAAAGATCTGCAAAAAAGCAGGGTATTTTATTCTTAGTTTGCTTCGATACAACCCATTCAGTGGCCAGTAATAACTATCACCTGGCAATTATTTGGTAGCCTGAGCCAGATGCATCGACAATGTCAGCTGGATTGAAATCAACTGTTACTCATGATACAGAACCATCATGGTTGGTGATAACTGAAAATTAGTGCCCCTTTGCAGAGGCGTATCAAAAATTTATGCCAGGCTTAGAACTACGCAGAAAATTAAGAAATGGTGTTTCTTTTTTTTTGCTGTAAAGGAGCAGAACTACTTTTGTCTTTCGAGGAAGCCAAAACTGGACCAAAAATTCAGATAAAACAAAGTATACTGAATTTAAGCAGCTTTCTATCTGTTTTTCCAGTAACTGTGCTGGTGGTGATGGTGCCAACAGGGAAATTACAATTTCTCAACAAAATCAAATGTGATTACCTGAAAAAGTGTTCTTCCATATATGCTTTATTCTTTTCGTAAGAAAATATGGCTGCTGCTCTACCCATAACTAGATTTGAGAGCAGATATATGGCATTAGTGAAACTATACTGTGTAACTTTCCTATGGGAAAACAAAGGAAAATAAACTGAAAAAAAAAGGGGGGGGGGGGGGGGGGGGGAAGAATGAATCATGGTGTTTAAAATCATTAGAATCCTTGATCCAAGTAAAACAGAAAGCTGAGCTAATTCAGGTGCTGTACAAATAAGAACTTTCTAGCTGTATTTGGGACAGACTCTGAGAGAGAGAGAAAGAAATCTCAGCTTATACCAGCAAGATAACAGTATAGCGCTGTTCATTTTGATAGCAGACAAAAATCTACATGGTACATCAAAAGACTGCAAGGGACATTTAACTACTGCATTTTAATCATTTATTATACATTGCCAGGAAATCACTGATTTTTTTTCTTATCTGAATAACAAGAAAATGGTCACACAGCTTTCCCTCTGCTTCTTATAGAAGACATTTTTTTAAAAGTCTGCTGAATTGTCTCAATCTGCCTTTGGTGCTACAATGTCAATATTAAAATGCCGTATTTACAAAAGCAACCCACAGAGAGACAATCCACCAAGCTGAAAAACAGAGCGGTCCCTAGAATGAACATAAAACCGCTTTGTCCCCATCTGAAACAGGTGTTTGGGTTGTAAATAGTGCATGAAAAACTGGACAAACATGTGTAGCAGTGTGCATCTCCCAGTCCTGCCCAGGTGCTGAGCAGGGTTTTGGAAAGCGTGCTTCAGCCACAGCACATTGCGTTTGCAAGCTCAAGCTCTGTAGATGCAGGGAAGTGAAGATTTACAGGCAGTCTTGCAGCCATCCTCAATTCGTAATTCAAACACAGTGTTGGAATCTTCCCATCGTCACTGCAGCGTGAAGGAGTCTGGTGGAACAACCACAGGTCACATCTTCCCTCTATCAAAACAAGGGGAAGCAAATGAGTTTAAGGGCAAGCGCCTCTTCACACTGATCCTCTTGAGTTTTCCTCCACACGTGCAGCATGAATTCTAACATTTGTTGCAAGACATGAAAAAGCAGAGAAAACTCAATCTTAAAATTTAAATCAACAGCCAAATGATACAAAATGTATTATGAATTAGCCTCTAGCAGCTCTCCTCTGAGATGATTAGCTTCCAAAGTCCATCAGCTAACTATAGAAAATTTGGTGAAAAGCAAGTCAAGATTAATCAGTCTCATTTAACAGAATTATAAATATTTCCTACAATCATATCGGGACAGCAGTTGGCCATATTGCCAAAAAGAGTCTTGTAAATGGAAAAGTTATAAATAAATAGATAAGCCTTTTGGTTGGTTTGCTTCTTGCTTAGAAAAAGAGCATGATTTTTTCATCAGGTTAAAGAAAGTTCAATAATGTTTTTTTTCACTGAAGTGAAAGTGTAAATTGAGACTAGAGCAGAAAAAAAAAAAGGACTGATTACCTATTTGACCATGAGAATTGATTTAATGAATTCCAGGATTTGAAATCTTTACTGATTATTGTCAGTGATGACATTTTTTAAGATCCTGATTGAAGCCTCCATGAGACGAAGCCATACAGTCATCTCTGTTTTGTGGAAGGGGAACTGGTTCAAAGACCATCTTTAATGTCCTCTGGCTAAATCCCAACTCCATGACCATAACAGTCAAAACCTTTGCATTATCCTCTCAGTTGTTCTAGAAAAGAAACAGGGGGACAGAGGCTGAAGGAGGGCTGCAATGGAATTGAGTTTGGGTTGGGTTTAGTAGGCTGCCCTGCATGTTGTGCTCACTCTTCAAATAACACTAGTTCTGCAGCACAGGCATAGCTGAGAGACCAGACATCAGCAGTACAGAGCCAGGCAAAGGTAGACATATGAGTTTATCTAAGGTTTGCTTACCTTTGCATGGCTTTGTAGAATTATTCTGTCTCTTCAGACTGCTTCCCCCCCCCCCCCCCCCCCAGTGTTTCATCTCCACCTCTGTCAGTAAAAGAGAATGAAAGAAATGTCAATGGTTGTTTCTTTTCCACAGGAATGCTATCCTTCCCCTTGGTTTTCAAGCCCTAAATTACCTTCCCATTTTGTATTTGTGCTTTCACATGCAAAATGCTTGTGTCTTCTTTTTTACAAGATTCTTTGAAAATTGATTTTTTAATGTTTTAATTAGGAATTCATCAAGAATTTTTTTTCTCTGAAGTGGAAAAGTGAGTTTCAGGGAGTGATTAGATCCATTCCCCTAAAAATTTCCACAGTTTTTACAATCAATCAAAAAAACAAGCATTGACAATCTAAAATATGAAGAAATATGGTTACTTTAGCTGCCAGCAATTGTACCAAAATGACAACACAAAGGAGAAAAAAATTATTGCATTTTTAAACATTCTCAGATGAAGTAGACTTAAATCCTCAGAACCCCAATTCCCCGTGTACTCCTAGAAGAAAAAATGTGAGCTCATGCCTTCTCCTTGAAATTTCTATGGAGGTGACAGGAGGTGTGAGAGCTCATTTCTTACCATTTTGTCAAGTCAAACCCAAACAGCAGATCTGCCCTGATACTGAGACAGATCAGTTTCCAAATGGGAAGGTTCTGAACAGAAATCCAAGAGCTGCAACTGAGGGGACCAGCATCAACCAGTTCCAGCTGAACCACTGATGCACAAGGTTTCAGATGTCAGTGTTTGAAATCACTCATTTCAGTAATTTCAGTTTAGAAATCAAGCAAAAGTATTCTGATTTTTATAGATAAAATTGTGGATACACAACATTTTGAACATCTCCTTCATTTTTCTCCTCTAGGTCCTCATTTTTTTATTGTAATCCTGCATTAAAGGGACCTGGATTAAATACCAATACGGGGGGGGGGGGGGAAATGGCATGCATTCCCCCTACCCTTGCAATACTGTATCTTAACGTTTTATCACAAGAGAGTTTGTAAAGTTGGCTCTAAAGTGCCATGCCAACTGAAAATATGTACTGTATGAACAGGAGAATGAACAGGGACTCAACAGGGTTGTTGGAGAGGCTCTTGGTGCACGAGGTGGTTTGCTGGAGAAGGAATAGAGGAGAAAGACTGGTATGTTTTGCCCAGCAGATGAAGAAAGGTAAGACCCTTGAACAACTTGTTGTTGTTTGGATCTCAGAGGGACTGGAAGGTGCGTCTACCACAGCTTCTGTTTAAGTTCTCAAAAATCTGCCCGGAGCATCTCAAGAAGCAAACTGAAAAAATGCCTTCTGCTTACAGCTGGTGAAGTTTTTCCCAGGCAAGAGGGTTACTTTCATAGATAACAGCCTTAAATGTTGCAGGTACAGAGAGTGAGCAAGAGAAGAGAAACAGTTTGCAATTCTGTCCTGCTTTGGAATCACTTAAAATAAATACCAGGAGCCTTGAAAAGGCTTTGCTGGCAGTAGAATATCTGAATATAAAACTGAAAAACCATTTCGAAAACTCAGAGAGGAAATGTGGTCCAATTGGATCAATAATTTGGAGCACAGGACCCAACCATTGTGACCACACAACAGAAATAATTGCAATCACTGCTAAAAAAAGTAACATATCTCAACACAGCTGAATCAGGCTAATGATTCACTTTGTTTTAAATGTGAATTATTGAAAGCAGGAATCAGAAAGTTCAAGGATGAAATTAGCCTCAAAACAAATTAATCTATTTTAAAAGTTTTGGAAAAAAAGATCCCAACTTGTACAGTACTGGGAAAAAAAAATCTACAGAATACAACTCCAAGCTTCCAAGCTCAGAGTTAATCTGATGATATATCTGAATACTGATAACCCGGGCACAGATCCATCTCCAGAGAGAGATATGCCTGCTATGATTATCTCTCTGGTAGCTGTCAAACAAAGAGATGTCATTCTGTCTACAGTTAAACAACAACAGATGGAACAGACCCTCAGCCAAGGTAAGTAACATCACTCCAGTGCTTTCAAATGGAGCCTTACCATGGTTTTCACCAGTTGAAGATCTGTTCCAGATCTCTATTCCAAGGCTAGGGTTAATCTCCTCTCTAATATAAGCTGAGATCATCACTGAAGAAGCTACAGAAGAAACTATGTCTTTAAGGCACAGCCTTACGTTTGTGGTATCATTATGACACGCACCCTCATCAGTTAGGCTTTCCCCTTGCTTCAGAGGACACAGCGTGTAAAAACCCTCATCTTCATAATCATGAGCTGCAGTATCCTGCAAAAGCACAAAGTTCTTGGGATAGAAGGCGTCACATCTTACCTGATTTTGCATATTGCATCTGACTGGTACCTGAACTGCTTTTATAGCCTCCACTGAAAGAAATGGGAATTTGTAGACAGCAACTCATTAGTTCTAAGCGGTTTGCTTAAAATTGGTCAGATGACCCAACCACCCCCTGCAAATAGACTTCTCTCTCTGCCGAGTATAAACACATATAAACAACGTGCACTGATACTGATATCTATTCTGCAGTTGTTTACATATAGGTGAGATAACTTCTGGACACTATGCTCAACCCCTTTTTAGATATAACGGTGAGAATTAATAGACGAATCCAGTCACAATTTCATTAAATCTCAGTTCTCATGCTTTCTGTAACATTATAGATAAATTAGGGATCCAAAATTATGAGAAATATGCTTTGTAAAATTTATATGGTGATTTGAGGCTATTTTATCTCCAAATCAAAATAAATGTTCCACCAAGAATAGATGTGAATTCTGCATGCACATGTTCATATAAAGAATATCTTAGAAAATAAAGGGGAATAGAATGAATATTCCACATTTACCAATTTTAATTCCAAAATTCCCACAAGACTAATATCATTCAATATCTTGACTGGAGACCATTGTGTTTTGGCTAGAATATAATGTGTGAGGAAATTATTTTCTGTTCTCTCAAGTGATTTCATCTTGAAATCACCTTAATTCATTGATATTCATAATGAAATGTGTTTTAGCTTGGTCATATGTTTGCCAAGTGGTTCTGAAATACTGGTGTTTAAGACATGCATGTTGGAATTGTGATTCATGGACATCACAACAGAAAATGTCTGTTAGATCAGCCATTCCTGCCAGCACAGGCTTCTTCCCCAAAGAACATTTCCTGGTCTTTTGTCCAGCCTGATTTCAAAGTCCATCTGGGTGTATAAGTTGTGCTATTACGAGCAAGTATGTTATTAAAATATGTGATGTGTTTTGGCTCTATAATTTTTAGCCAAAGAGTTCTCTCTATTACTTAGTGTGGGCAAAAAAAAAAAAAAAATAAAAAAAAATTACTTCTTTTGTTTACTCTTGGTCTGGAAGGGACCACCCAAAAGCCCACTTAACAAGGGACCCACATCAAATGGTATGTAATACTCTGAAGCAACCACAGTGGCTAAGCCTGGTGCAGGGATAGCCAAACATAAGCTTATTATGAGTGCAACTACAGCAAACTGGAGTACAAGGCCACCTGCAAAATGCAGTCAGAAAGCTGCATAAGCACCCAGATGGTGAAGCTCACCCGCAGCCCCATACTGCTGCAGGTACACTACTGTCAGCTGAGTGCTAATGCAAGTGTTTGCACGTAAGCTGCAATGACACCAGCGTAGATGTGTCGAAAGGGTTATATGACACATTAGAAAACCGGTATTACATGGGAGAAAAGGGCATTAAAAAACATGTTGTGGCCAGCAAGACAATCTTTTAAAAAATCTGTTCAGACCAGTTCATCCTTCTGAGATCACTTGGAAGGTTCATGTGGGAAACAGGCACTTTGCTGTATACCAGAACCTTGGTTGATTTCTAGCAATCCTGTATCAGACCAAGAAATGCTTGGAAAGTGGAGGAAAGGGCTTTTGTTTTACAGTGTAAGCTAAACGCAACTCACTCAATTTCAACGGACTATCCTTCCTCCTTACATAGCCCCTGTTACTCTGATATCCTGGCAGCATGTAGTGCTTAAATGGTGCTGTCCTACCTCAAAATACAGTCACACGGCTGCTGTGAGTGCAAGTTATCCTGTCCTCATTTTACAGACCAAAAACTCAGAGACAGAGGAACATGGTGATAACTCAGTACCCAGCCCCAGCATGTAATTCCCAGAATCAGGTTCCTGATATAATGAAAAACAGCTCCAGCTTTTTGAAGAGGATTCACAGCCATCAACAGAAAACACTAAATTTGAAGGTGTTCTCAAATCCTGCCTGCCCTACCTAAAGACATCTGTAAGTTCAGTATCTCTGCGGTTTAGAGCTGCAAATGTGGGACTAGATTAAGACGCCTAAAGCAAATACTCAGATACAGAAAAAGGAATTTTTGTAAAGGTAGCAAAGGACACAGCAGGATGGCAGCAGGTAAATGTTTAGAGCATACCTGCATGGAGAGTGGAAGGTCTACACTTCAAGCCCTTCTAAATCTGAAGAACTTAAACTCATCTCTCAGATTTTTTAAAGATTTCTTAATCACCAAACTAACAGTGAGGGAAAAGAGGAGAAGGACATAGTGCAAGATGACCCACCAGAGCAGAGAGCAGGTAAAACAAGGTTTGGCTAGTACACAGCAAATGAAGTCTGTGGTCCTGGGAGGGAAGAGCCAAGGGCTCTGGTACATAAATGAGCAGCAGACATAGCCCAAACGTGAACTGAGGAATGTTCTCTTCCCAAAGTTCATCTCAGAGGCAAGGTAGAGGAGTACATCCAGAAGCAGATTGAACCCCGCAAGAAGTGTGACAAACATTCTGTACCAACCACAGCCCAACAGGTTATGCCTGGCAAAGGGCTGTCCTCTCTGATGCTTTCCCATCTCTCCACGATCCCCCAGCTCAAACGCCACTCTCTGATGTTTTGCTGTGAACACAAAACCTGTCAGCACCTTGCTTCAGGGACAGTTTCCCCACGTTGTACTACAGTTGTTGGGTGAAATGGGTAAACAGTTTCTGTGGAAGCAGAAAGCAGAACCAAGAGCTCTGCCTTCTAACCACAGGTTTTGCTGTCATATGTCTTGTCCAACATGTATGATTTCTCCTCTCGTGAGCCTCGACTGTCCTTCCTGCACAGTAACACAGCTTCCAAAATAGGGGCAGCAGTTATCTTCTCTTATCCCAGAGCAGACCACAGTAAGAGGTAGTAAATTTTAAATGCCACACACTGAAAAGAACCTTCAAGACATTTCCTCCCACTTCTCAGAGCATTAATATCCACTGGGAGGTTGCACAAGGGGTGGATGACAGGTCGTGCTCCTTCCAAGCTTGAAAAATATGTGTATACCTGTTGCTGAAACTACCACACTTTGTGCTGAACTCGGTGATCTTTGCACATGCCAGGCACTCAGAGGACACCTAGCAGACCAGGACCTTCAGGGATATAGCTGATTTGTCATTTCTAAATACACTCCAGATGATGCTACTTCTATTTTCAGTCCATCTGAGGGACAGTGGTGCCTTTGGACAGATTTAAATGATCTGTGTCTGTCTTTTCTTTCCCGGCCAAAGCCATGGCGTCCATGTCCTCTCGGGCACCTAAGAGGGCTGAATTTTTGTGGAGCCCTCCTCTGAACAAAGGTGCCTAAATTAAGCTTGAGTTACACTTTGGGTTCCTAAGTGCTTTTTTGGATGTCAACCAGACCAAGAAACTTGCCCAAGGTCACACAGGAAGTCTATGGCAGAAAAGGAAACTGATCTGGGGTCTCTGAGGTCTAGGACTAGCACCTGCAGGACTAGAACATCTTTCCCCTCTCTGCTGCTTCCATCAAACCTAAAATGACACGAAAGAACAGAAAAGCTAATGACAGGAATGAACATGTTGTGGAATCAATTCATTTCATCTACAAGACTCTGCAACATGATCTGTGCTTACTTTTATCCATTTATTACTTTCGTACCCTCTGCAGATGATTGCAGAAATGCCAAATCCATCTATTTATAAAGCAGTGAAACAGTCGAGTGTTCTCTAATGTACCACTTCCAAGTGTAAGCAATATATACTGACCAGCTCATAACTATCTTGGCAAGGATTCACACACCTGTTAGGATTTTAATTTATCAAAGACAGACGTATTTATATTTATGTCTATGGCTGCATGCTCATGAAATAGGAAAGGATGTTAAAACAACACCAGTGCCTTAAGAGCAGCCAGGAAACTCAGAGTTAAGGTTTGTTGCTCTGTCCTTAACTCACCCGTGCTATGCACAGCTCTCGTATATGCATAGAAACAGCCCACGAACATAGCTGATATGTGAAGGAAAAGAGTCTGAGGCAAAAACCGAGAGTCAAATCCAACTGGAAAAACACCAGTGGAGTTCACAGGGCTCTGGAATGGCCGTGATGAAATCAACCAATCTTAAGCAAATGTCAGAAAAAAGCCTGAATTGTACCTACCATTGTCTAGACGACACGGTGTTCAGATTTGGCATGTTTGATTTTTCTTTGATTAATGAAGGAGATTATAACAGGCTTTCCCATTTGAAGACTGTTAATATTCCTCCTGCATTATAATGGCCCCCAAGGATCTCGGGGAGCGTACAGGCACTCCCACTGATTCCCTGCCGTTTTCCGCAGACTCGGTGCAATTTCAACAGACCCGTTTCTTTCAGACCCATTACACACTTAAGTGATACACCCCCATTATCAGCAGATCATTGAAGTGATAGATAGTAATGACTCCTTAGCAGGCAGACTGTATATCAACCTGCAGCGGAGTGTGTTTTATAGACCAGGTATAAATTCCATAAGAAATGCTGACAGACCCTTGACTGAAACAGTACCTAACAGCACTGCCACTCCACAGTGACAATGAAAGGTTAGGCAGTGTCCTGCCCTCAGTCCACAGCAGAACTGAGGTTAATGGCAGTTGCACACTTGGAGGAAGGAGAGTCTCAGTCCGAAAGTTTATAAAAAAATCCTATTAATCTCTTTTTTTTTTCCCCCTCAAGAACACTGCCTTCATAGTCAATGTTAAAATTCCAATAATCTGTTTATTTGGTTGATTAGGTTTTCTTTACTTTTGGTTCTTGCTTAGTGCCTTGTCTGAACTGCCAGAATCTTCTGAAGGTAATCCTGGTACGACATCTGTCTCCATCCTTGACAATCCATATTAGTTTCCACCCCTAATCTTCCCAACAAATGTCTTACCATCTCATGAAAAAATGTTGGTCATCCACAGGACGCTTTGTTTGAGGACATCCCACCTCATATTACCATTATAACTGCAATCACTACCTCTAAGATGATTCCAAGGTGGGGACACTTCACTAAAGAATATTCACCCTCTGACCTGGCTATCAATTCATAATTTTCTGTGTCCCCAATGCAGATAACTCACAACCCATCCACCACCCACACAGTCCACTCCTTGAAGGTATGACCCCAAGGGGTAGAGGTTTGATATAGCACAGTCGGTGTGAGTGTGAGCAAGTTAAATTTTGTGAAGTGAAGATAACAGCACTTCATGCATTATTGGGGATCAAGGAAAGCAAAAGGATCAAAACAAATAATTGTCAACAATGGAAAATTATTTTAGATGTACCAGAAAATACTGTAAGATGTAAGTATACTTCTAACTTGTTTTAGGTAAAGAGGCATTAGTCGTGGTTTTTTTGTTGTGCTTAATTTCCTTTTCTTAATACTAGTTTCATACTGACCATTGTGTCATCTAATAAGTCTCTGAATCATTCAGAGATATTGTTCTAATAGCAATTAGTTGCATTTTATAATGGAATCTGCAAGACAAAACAGCATCGTTTATGACAAGTAAACAGATAACACTCATGGTAATAGCATCTTCACAGCTTTTTAAATTAAAAGATTTATTAAAAATGCAATTATTAACTGAAAAAACTTGACATTTATAAACAACACAGTGTGAACAAGAATGACCCGCATCTGAAGCTTCTTTATTTCTGTGCAAGACTTCTAATTTCAGTTACTTATAACTTTAAGAATTTACTTTTTAGGATAGAGGCAACCTTCTTCCTGGAAAGACCGCAGTGATTCTTGACAAGGACGATGAAAACTATGCACTTCTCTTCTAAGAAAAGTACTTCAGCAATATTTGACTGGCTGAACAACCTGAGCACTTCACTCTTGTTGTTCCAGGGATAGATTCTAGATACATCTGTGTACAGTTTATACAACATACTTAAGCACATTCAGTTTTTACAAACACGTCCTAATACAGACATAAAACTTGTATTAACTTGCACGCAGTGCATGTAACCACATGCAGTTAATAATGACTATCACACTAAAGAAAACAAATAAGCTGCTAGAATCCTCAAAATACAAGTACTGTATGCTGCATGTATCTTCCTTCTAATTAGGTTCTTAACAGCTACTGGTTGTACTTCAGTTATTGATGAGACAGATCAGAAAGAAATAAAAGGGCAGTGATTTGTGTACATTTTCTGAGCCATATCCTTTATATTATCGTTACAATTACCTTACTTTACTCCTCTTCCAGCAAGTCAGTTTCCAGTGTTGTGAAGAAAAACAACTACACACATTACACTGAGATTTGTGAATTTCCTGGCGGTCCCTGTAACTTTTGGTCTAGCTCCCATGGCACAGTCTCAACTGTAAAGAAAAGTTTGGCAGTCTCTGAATTTCAGGAATGGTTCAAGAAGTATACACTCAAAGGAAAATTAATTCTAAATTGCAGATATCCCTGCTATCATACAGACTTGGCTCACTTTTTGCACTGATCCCTTTACTTTCATGATATGTCTCATCTTGGTTTAGCTCATTGCCAAAGGACAAGTTTACGGCAACTTTAAAATGGTTTATATTGGCTTGAGGGAGTGTTGCCCAGTCAGGGTTTAGTCAGAAATGGTTTATGCTGACATGACTCAGGTCTGGGCACTCACTTGCCTTCATTTTCTTTCCAGTTTACCACACTTTCAAACTCGATGACATACATCCTTGCCTGGAGGCAAAGGGTTTTTTTCCACAGACACTTGAAACTTTCAACCGTACTTCTGCTTTTACTTTGGTTATAAACTTCAACAACTTATTGGGAGAAGGTAGGTGTTGATACCAAAAAGCATGTTACAGAATGAGCTTAAAATCTAATGCCTTACAGAAACCCTGTACAAACATACAATCCAGTGCAATGGAAGTAAAATGAGTATTTTAAGAAATAACCTTTTGTACTCAGAAAGAATGTTCCATTGAATATTTCTGAATTTAAACACAACCAACAAGCTTGAAATAGCAGCTTGAATAAGGAGTTCTTTAACAGTGACAGGAAAATCCTTCATTACAGTAGAGACATATTGCATGGAGGCTCTTGACAGTCCATCTTGACACCAGTGAGGTGCTAAAGCCCAAACTGGTCCTACGCTTATTTATCTGTGCAAGGCAGAAGTATACTTACCCACCATTCCTACTACTTATAGTTCTGACTTAATGTGTTCCTTTGGAAATCATCTGACATGAAGAGAAAATTGAAATACTTAGATTTTTAGCAAATCTTCTAAAAAATAATATAAATAAATAAATACTCCTTCCCTCCCCCAGTTCTTTTTGTGGATTTTACTTCATGTATGTCTTGTTACTCCATTGTCTCTCCTTACTACCTACAGTCTCTGCTGATGCTTCCCTGAGCCTGTCTATCTTGTGCAGAGGAAAAGAGAAAGGAAAGTCTTGCACATGTTTGTGTGTTATCCCTCCAGTTCCCCTGCCATTCTCAGTGTTCTGCAGAGCACAGGTAGCTCTTCACAAAGAGCTCTACACAACTTTTCCTGAGTTACTCTGGAAAGCTATTTCAGCCAGTTCTTTAGTCAGGAAGCCACAAAAGTGGTGTGGAGTTACTTTTACTCACTTTCCACTTCTGAACTGCATTAACAGATGGTGGACTTAATGTACGTGCATGATCCAAAGCGACTTTGCAATGCAGAAGTATCTGAAAACTCCAGAGAAGTTGAAGAGGGATAAGAAGGTTTTCTAAACATTCTTTGTGTCCTGAAAGTGTTCTCCATGCTTCAGGAAAGATTTTGATTACCTTTATTCCATTTCTGGTGAAAGCTCAATTTAAGACAGACTCAGCTGGTCAGTAATGCAGTGAGAGCTCTTGCTGCCACCCACCCCATTGATTTTGATAGTAAAGAAAAACAAGTACATCTGGCTGTTATGGGCATTGGTGAATGACGACTCAGTGTAACCAAGGGTGGCTTTAGAAGAAGCACTTAGAAGACTGTCGTCCTCCCATTAGTGCTGCCTGGCAAAAGGCACGCTCCAGGTCACAAGCCACCCAAGTGCTTGAGCAGCCTTACCATTCAGCCCTGGGGATAAAAGCCTCACTGGTATTTGATCCCATCTGCAGAACCCGGGAAAAGAGTCATCTGCATCTGATCTGCATCTCAAGGGGTCTAACTTAATTGCTAGGACTTGAAATTTCAACTGTGGTCACCCATTATTCAGTAATATGCAGGAAAAACAGAGGGCTCGTTGGAAGATTTCTTCATAAGCAGTGCCTTCTGCCCACAACTCCAACTTTTGCTGCTTATTTCTTGACTTTTCGGCCAGCTCAACTAATGTCAGGGGAGTAGAAAGGGATATCCTCGAAACATAACATCTTGTTCAGGTGTCCAGTACAACATTGTCTTTCTGTCATGCTTACAAACCTATCTCACAACTCCTAAATGTATCTGTAGCCTGTGCAAATGTGTTTAGTCCTGGAAAACATTGTTTTCTCCATATTTTACTCTCAAAGGGATTCACTTCATACTTATTCCTTATAGCTCAATGAATTTAGTTTTATGTTTCTATAGAAAATAAACACTAGTTTTCTATATGTGAAGAAGCACAATAAAATTGCTGCTTAATAACATTTGCTTAAAAGTAAAATGGCATTCACCATTTACCATAAATATACAACGACCCATTCATCTATTATTTGCAGAACTTGCTTCCTAAATGTAATTGAGGATGGGCTGCTTTCCCCAATGTCAAAAGCACTGCCAGATTTCACAGTGTATTTACTCAACATTTCCCACTGGCAGCTCTAGCCATAACAGAAACACTTGTTTTATTCCATGGGGCCACAGGTGAAGGTGAGAAATATAGATCTTCAAGGATGATTACCCTAGGCCCAAATGGAAGAAGATTTGACAGAATTAAATTATTCCTGTTGATCAAAATGTCCTTTGATTCAAGCTTCACGTTTTGACATTTTTCCTTTTCACTACTTCAGGGAGGACTAGGAGATGAGGCACTACTAGCCGTGACAGAAGACACTACGACCATATGTGAAAATCATCTCATCATAGCACAGGGTTTGTCATGTCATCCTGCAGAAGGCTAAATAATGTCTGGAATTCACATGTTAATGTGTGCTGTCAAAAGAATACTATGGTTTGCTAAAACAATGGTAACTTCACCCTTTAGATTATGGAAAAATATGAAGGAGAAAAAAAGACTAAAACTCTAATATTTAACTGAACAGAAAGTTGGTCATTTTGTAATCCCAAAAAGTGAAATCCTATTTATAGCAACAGCCAAATCAAATAGTATGCGATCACTCTGAGGTTTGCAACATTTGACAAATTGTAATTTTGTACTTCACAAACTCCTAAACACTTCCTGCTAAGTGACAACAAGCATCAGCAAGTTTCAACAAACCTTCTGCAGCTTCTTTATCTCACTATAAAGAACAGATGCCGTTTTGGGGCTGCTGTGAGCTCTTCTGTTCTTTGTGTAATATGCACATGTATATGAGAGTGCACATCACATGAAAATGTGATAGCCAAGGCCCATCTCAAATGCTTTTTCTGTGGTGCACAGTAAGCAAACAGCTGGCTCCAGGCAAGAATCCTCTGTCAATCATGGCAAAAACATGAGCCACATGCAATTTCATGGCAAAAGTGACAAAATTTTAAGCATTAATAATCATTTTGGGCTGTTAAAATATACAAAGATGCTCCCACAGCATTTTCTAGTATGTTTGTGGAAATTATTATCTATTTCTGCCCTTCACCAGGAGCAAGAGGAAGTACCAAAAGCACTTAAGTTAGATTCTCCCAGAAAATAGTTACTTTCACGCTATCAGGATGCTTTTCAATCTTTCAGCAAAGAGCTTCCTATAAAACAAGGAGCTCAATGAACTGCAGATTTCAAAATGGTAGGAAATTTCACATCATGAAGTCAGAAGAAATGTCACCTACATGCTAGAAATGTATTAAGTAAAGCTTTGAACATCCAAGCCTTTGACAGCACACATTTTTCTTCCATTCTGGGTTCCTTTATAGTAAGGACTAAAAAGGCAAACTTAGGAAGTCTCACTAACTACATAGAAAAAAGAGAAATTCCTCATAAAGAGAAGGGACTTGGGTCTGGAAGGCAGGAACATTCCTGATGGAGAAGGAAAACAAGAAAACATTCGACTAATGAGGGGCATAACACGAGAGGCGATGCAGGAAGCAAAACCGAGAAGTGAAAATGGATCACTTCAGGGAGGGAAAAGAAAATTAGCTAAGTCAGAGATAAACAACTTAGAGCAAGCACAAAAAAGAAGTACATCTTTAACAGAAATAAGTCTTGAGACAAGCAATGTCAATTTACCTTACTGTCAGCAGGTAGACAGCTGCATCATTACACAAGTGTAGAGAAGGTAGAAAACACAGATGTTAGAAGAATATGGTGTCTGCCTTGCAGTTACCTTGCGATGCCATTTTTTCCACTCTGAGTAGTCTTCCAGTTTAATGTGCCCAAGTTTTCCATTTATAAAATTTCACTGGAAAATGTCAATTCATTGACGCCAAAACACGTGGGAGAGAACACATCTGTTGCAGCAATTACAGACTTTTTGTTCAGGAAGACTATACTATGTGTATCAGAATAACCAAAAGACACAGTGACAAGAGCGTCTTCCTGGAGGCAGGAGACCCAGGTTCAGGTTCTGTTCCCCTGGAGTTAGAGCAAAGATTTCAGCTTCAGCCTTTCCCCAGTAAGCCCTCAAGGCTATCCATTACTCTTGATGGAACATTTTCAATCTCAACTATTAGAGCAGCTCTATTTTGTATAAATTGTATTAAGTATTCATTGAATTTTGGGCTTCAACACCAGGGGTTAGTGCCCTAATCACCTGGCTATTCTAGGAAGACATGAGGCAGGGCAGGACGTGGTAGGAATCATATAATGAGACTCAACAGCTTTAATAAACTTCCTCCATCAAGTTCTATGCTCCATCACTGCTGTCCTGACTTCTGGGAGTCCTGACACCTTTGTAAACCTCCACTCCCCAGTTAGGTTATGATTATGTCACTGGTAGAATTGGTTGAGAAGTCTTTGGCGGCCCCTTTGACCCTTTTTTTTTTTCCCTGGGAGAATGCTGAGGGGCTTGGACTTAACATGATAAGACTAGAACAGTCTAGAAGTAACAAAACATTTTGGAATCAACAAGTAACTTCCTGACCCTGTCTGATCCTAAGGAGATAAGAAAATAACCCATTTTTACTTTACTTAAATAATTAATTTAATATAAACCGATAGAACATAAAACTGGAGAAGAGCAAAAAGAAATTGTTGAATGCACAAGTTGGCTGGGTGTTTACCTCTACACATAGTTCCTTTTTTTGAAGCAGAGACGTAATTCCAAAGTACCAGTAAAGGAAAGTCAATGAAAAGTAAGGATAAGGGGCTTTTTTTTGACAAAGCATAATTTAACTGTAAAATACTAACATCCAAAGTTTAAAATTACATGGGAAAGCTTCACTTTGAAACAGCACGGAGAGTCCTTTGGTGTTGTTAACAGTCACCTAAAAAATGCCTTTTGCTGCACCACGATAAAGTTACAGCATTTCATATGCTCATACAGTAAGTTAAATGGTTCAGGTAACAAGAATGGCGATAGACACATGAGAAATACGAGAGCTCAGCACTGTAAAGCACAGCCATTCACACTTACCGACTTCCCTGGGCTTGTTCCACACTGATTGCTCATTTTCACATGGTTTGTGTCAGCCAGCCTCTTGCTACTTCATTAATTCATCCACCCTCTGTGCGTAGCATTCACTGCATGGACGTCAGGTCAAATGCTTAAACACAATGCTGGACTTGATCAGACAAAAGCCTCAGTAGAGTAAAGGCAACCTTCACTCTACCCAGGGGTCTTGCTATGTATGTCAAACAGAAGAGAGTGAAGGCATACAAGAGGAGAAGATTCACTAAGTGAGTGGAGCAGGGGATGGTAAGACTAAAAATAAGGGTTGATTGATGCTCTTTTTTCTTCTCCTCCCTGTCCCCATAGGATCAGCTGTGTGGGAGCACTCATCACACAGCTCATGACCAGAAGTTCACTATGCCACACCTTGTCAGCATCATACCAAAACTGATCTACCATTTTATCATCCATTTCAAGTTCATATTCTCCTTTCCAATACCAGGAAGGATCTCATCACGTAAAAGAAAGAGAAAAACGCTGATCCTATTCTTTAGTACTTTTCACTGTCTAAATGGTCTTTTTGTGCCTTTATATTTTCAAAGGAGTAATGTTTTGTCCAGCTCAATTCTACTTCTCACATGAAGAGTTCCTGACAAACCAAAAATAATCAATATATTCCAATTTCCTAAGATTATGTAACATGGGGTATATTTCCAAAACCCTCATTTAAGGAAGACCTTTGTGTTTATGAGAAATGCAAAATTAAATTAAAATCAAGCTTTACCATAGTCTTCCCTCTGCCACAAGTAGATCAGTAATTTCCATGGCATTATTAATAACATTTTTTTTTCCATTCTTTGTTCATGTAACTAATTCCAACACAGCTATCACATAGAAGAGTTGAGATGACAAAAATCTTTGTGTTGTTTCAATACTTATGAGCAAAATAAACTTATACAAAACCAAAAATACCCTTGTCTCTGCCTCTCTTCTTAAATAATCCTCTGACCTCTCTTGATTATCCAGGGACATAAAAAATGAGACCCAGTTTGAAAGGTGAAAAAAATGAAAAATATTCCTGCTATAATTCAACAAATCTCTTTCAATTTGCTGTGTTTTGAAGGCAATTGGTATATGTGACAAAGAATGACAGCAGAGTTTCAATGGATGCAAGCAAAAGGGATATCTGATCTCTGACATTCACGTGTCATCTCAGTAGTGAATGTTATAAGAATTTGCCAATAGCTTCAAGATCTTTGTGCTTGTCAGTGAGTTGTGTACTGTTTACATTTTTTGCTTTGAATTTCAATTTCAAAATATGTGGAAATAATCAAACTGGAATAAATGTCAAGAGAGAACACAAACATTCATATACCACTGAGAAAGAGTGGTACAGTGATTTCAGGTTTTAATTGCTAGCATAGCATAGGCCAATCTCACTATTAATGAAGATGAAAAAAAGGGCATTTACATCAGGAAATGGAGTATCACAGTCATGGCCTATGAAAAGCAGAATGCATTTTTTAATCTTTAGAACAAAGAGTAATTTTTGGTGTTGCATTTTTGCTTAAATAGACACATTAGTGAGGACCATATGATTTGCAGATCTGGTTTAGTTCATCTGAAAATTCTCATGGATCAGGAATGTTCTTTTTTCTCTCTTAATCATTTTGCTTCGTCCCCAAATTAAGTGCAATTCAAATCTCTCTATCAATATACATTCAAAATCAAAATTTCCCATTAGAGCTACTTGCAACTAAGAAATGTGTGCCAGTTGACACAAGAGCAAATGACATGAATGAATCTGCAGACCTCAAGAGAAAAAAGGAAAATGATACCATAACAGCCGCCCGTCTGGTACTGATTTTGTCGTCTTTCCACCCAAATGTTTTCTTCAGCTTTCTTTTTTAGCTTTCTTCTGGTGACATATTACAAAAACCTGGATACCTTGCTCTCAAGGAAAGCTTTTTTTGTGTGTGTGAACTCAGAGGAATACCATATGTAAAGTACTTATAGCAACATTATATACAAAAGTACTAATAGAACAGACACTGCAAAGCTGAGAAATGCAAGTACATATTGAGGTTCACAAAAAAAGAAAACGTAAACCACTAATGATCTGATAATTTCACAGGTCTTACTCAAGTTCAGGGCAATATTAAGGAGGCTACAATTATTACTCAGCTCTCATGCTTTCAGCCACGGTGCCTTTGAAGAGTGAGTTATGGTCAATCAAACCAAAAACTTATCACTGTCATAAAGTGACTGATTATCATAACACCTGATTTCGAATTTAAAAAAGGCTGTTTGGGGACTGGGGAATGTTGAGTCTGTGTTTTATAGATCTTACTATCCTCAGATTGCTATAGATCTCTCCTATTTCTCCTTCTGCTCCCATTCTGGTGCTTTTCTGTTTTTCACTCACTCTCACTTGTTTTTAATCAATCACAGTCTGCCCTAGCTTGCTTCCACAGTTCTAACCTCATACTGCTCCCTCCACCCCCTTCTATTATTTTCTCTGAGGAAAAGGATGAAAATTCAAGTCTCATCTCCAGCACAGGAGAGGAAAGAAGTAAACAGACACGTGTTTTCTACCAGGAGAAACAGAATTGTGAAACGGTCTAATAAAAATCAGCATCTATCTCATATGTGCTGACTACCAAATATTTGTAAGTGACTCGTTTCCCAGCAACAATATATACTGGCAAGCAATGATGAATTCTTTTCTTTTCATGATTCAATACAAATTTTTAGTACCTCAAATGAAGTTGCTCATTCTTCATAATAAAATATAGAGTAGAGGTAGAAATAAAGTAGAGCAAGATTTAGAGAAGGGGACAATGATTCATTTTGCCCTGATTACAAATAAAACACTGTAGGGTTTGTTAAAATTTGATGTGGATATCATTACTCTTTAAAATTTACTGCCCCAGACTCCCTGTTGCTCCTAACACAATGCAGTTGAATGTAAAAGTAACACCTATCAAATTGTCTGACAAAATCCTGCCTTCAACTGAAAATTTCCAGCCCATTTAGGCTTGGGTTTAAGCTGGCTCTAGGCAGAACCTACAGCTTTGCAAATAGATATTCTTAAATCTATGTTCTGTGCGTATGCAACGAGCAGTCCCCTCGGTAATTTCAAATTCCACTTCCAAGCACTGAGTTTCAACTCCCTAATTCCTAGCGGGGGAAAGAAGACCCTCAATACCACAGCCCCCCAACCCCCATGTTTCAATTACTCAGACGGATAACTCACAGATGAGAATCTCTCTTCCCATCATGGCAGCCAGAGCAATTGGGAAGAAGAGTCATGATCCATCTCCCACTTGAGGAAGGAGGTGAATCAGAGAGACAAAGGGACAGAGATAGAGGCAGGGAGGGAGTAAGAACAGGTCTAACAGCAAGCAAAGAGCCAGGCTAATATGGATAATGGCAAAGCAAGGGCAGGTTTAGGCTAGACATTAGGAATAACTTCTTCACAGAAAGGGTTGTCAGGCTCTGGAATGGGCTGCCCAGGGAGGTGGTGGAGTCCCCATCCCTGGAGGTATTTAAAAGAAGGGTAGATGAGGTGCTTAGGGATAGGGTTTAGTGGTGGGATGGCAGGGTTAGGTTAATGGTTGGGCTTGATGATCTTAAAGGAATTTTCCAACCAAAGTGATTCTGTGATTCTATGAAAGCCACCAAATCCTTTTTCAGTGTTTGCGACCCCAGGGAGGCCAATGCTTAGAAGATAGTATTGTTCAAACAATGGAATGGTCAGCATGTACATGGGCTGTGAATAGGTCAGCTTGTGGGGGAGGCGGGTGGTAGGGGAAGAAACGAGAGATTTGGAGTGCTAGGGAACCAGGAAGGAGGCCAGGCATGCCCTGAGGCATCAGCCCTGAGATGTGGCCATGACTGCTTAAAGAGTAGAAATGCAGAGGAAGGGAAGTTAAGTAAGGCCATTCCAGAAGAGTTAGCTCAGCTAAGATCTGTCATGGAGAAGAAAAGTGATTCCGAGGCAGAAGACAGAGTGTCTGGGGAGGAGCTCCTGCTGCAGAGGAGATGGGCAATATTCTGAAAAACAGATTGCAAGCATCTCAGCCTAGGTGACCCCCAAACCAATGAGAATCTCTGGTTTTGATCTCCCTCACTTCCTTTAAAGGTTAACCAGGATTTTTTGGTTTTAGTTTTTCTCGACCTTAATTGTATTCTATAATAGCCATAGTACAAAACTTTGAAGCTTAAAGCTTTAGTGCTAGCTCCCTCTCATCTGAGGGAGTAATTTAAACGTCGGCGCTCGGTTGAAAAACTTTATATGTTAAGAAGTAACCGGATGGATGTCAATGTAGAAATATCTCCACATTTGACTCCTAGACCTACTGCAAGCTAGAGCTTAATGGGAAGCAGACAAGGAAGAAATTTGTTTCCTGCAAAACTTGTATCAACATTAATTTTTGTGCTAATTTAGAAGGCAACTGTAAAAAGACATCCTACTTCACAATTTAGGTTACCGTGGATTTGCCCAAATAAATGCTTTATTGTCCAAAGCTACATGAAAAAAATACTGCAGAGTGGTAGTATATCTATCTGTAGCGCAATCACTGGCTTTGAGGACCTGATGCATGCACCATGGTCAGTGACTTTGAACTAGCTGCAATTTTTGGCCACTGCCAAATCAAAATGGACATTCTGGGGAGAGGAAAAGAGATCACACACCACTGTATAGCTGGAGCAGAAAAGTGGTTTGTGTCTGGGGCTCTTTCTTTTAAGGTACAGGACCACACACATGAAAGTCTTCCAGGCTATAGCTTCTTGGGAAAAAGCACTGACAGCAGCAGTGAGTTATTTAAACCTTTATTAAATCACTTCACAATAAATAGTAACACATCAAATGCTATCCTCACTTGTTGGAGCAGACTCATTCTAAGAGGGAATACACTAGCCAAATGATTTTTTAAGTCTTTAAGAAATTAATTTTATTCATATCTAAGATATCAGTTACTCTAGTGTTTCCCTAGCAGTTTCTTTACTTTGTACAAACACCAGGATACAATATATCCATATATGTAAATACTGAAATTAATAAACAAAATTCTGATTGTTGCACTACCTGTATTTCATAAGTGAAGCAGTGTGCACCTCCTCTAGCCTGTTGGGCACTCAGGAAGAAAACAGAACATACACTGCTAGTGTATGTTTGCTAAAATCATGGAGGGTTCAGATTTCAGAAACTGCATATGTCATGAATTTGGGTGAAGCCAGGGTTGGTGCATTCAAGTTTATTTTTGCAAAATAAAGAAAGAAAAAAAAAGGAAAGTACAGCCTAAGAGACTTCTTCTCTTTTTCATGTTCCTGCAAAAAGTTAAACAGCTATCTCTCAGGCTCTTTTCCCTCCATTTTCTTCATTTTGCTAAAAGCTTTGACAAGACAATGATTTTCTTCCCCTAGTTAAACACTTTCACTTCTTACTCTCCCAACTCCCCACCTACTGTGAGAAAAAGTGCTCTGTAAACAGCAGCATAGGGTATGAACAGGGAACTATTTTCATATGTATTTTAACTGAAATGTCATTTATTTTAAACAAAAAGAATACTTTAAAATATTATAGCTTATTCTAATATTTGCCTTAGAAAATCTATTTTCTGCACCCAGTGATTTTTCTTACCAAGCTTTGCAGCCCCTTTTTTTTTTCACATGGAAACTCAGTAGTCCTTTCCTTTCCTTTCCTTTCCTTTCCTTTCCTTTCCTTTCCTTTCCTTTCCTTTCCTTTCCTTTCCTTTCCTTTCCTTTCCTTTCCCTCTTTTCTCCTCTTTTTCAATACAATATGGATACAAAGACAAAGTGCAAATAAAATGTCCTATACAGATACAGAAGAGCTACAGCAGGAAAATCTGTTGGTGTGGTGGCAAGTGGCTACCTACCTGGTGTGTAACAGAAGACAAACTATTTCCTGCATTTGGAATAAATAAACTCTACTGAATGGTGTTTGCCACTGAGCACACCACAGAGCAATGATTTCAGATCACCAGAGAATAAGGTAGCTTCTCTAGAAGGAGAGAATGTGTTTTGCTGAGGGAAAGGTGCCCATCATGGGGAGGAGAGGGCGAGGAAGCTGCGGTGAACAGCAGCCCTAAGCAGGTGCCACTTGCCTGTGCCTGTTTTCCCTTTTCTTCTTCCCTGTCTCTTTTCTAGAGTTGGTGTGAAGTATGTGAGGTTTATTTGGACCTTTTGAGCAGGTGGGCAGGAGTCAGTGCGTCCAGTGCCTCGGACTACATTTCATGCCCTGTGTTTCCTTTTTGGCAGGTTAGGGACCTTACCCCTTCATCCCCACCTCTACCATCCTTTTTGCAAAGGCACATTAAGACAAAGTGGGGAAGGAAGCTGCTGTAGCAGTGTGATGTTCCAGGGTGAATAGCCTTTTTTGGAGGGACCCAGGACTTAGGGTGGAGCCAGGGCAAGCATTAGGTCAGGATGCAAACTGCTGGGCATCGAGGGGAAAGAAGAGGGGAAAAGAGGACCATGGGGCAGTGAGAAGAGGAGCCTGTGAAGTGTCTCAGAACCCAGCAGCCCGGAGCCCCACTTCCAAAATTGGAAAATACATGTCAAATGCAATGCAAAATACACATATTTCTTACATGCAAACCAACAAATTTCACTCATTTATTATTTCAGTCATTCAGTGGCATAACCCACTAATCCAGTGGTATGACCCAAGGACTTCAATATTACCAATAACCAAGGAACCATGCCAATTAAGCCAAGAATTAGTATTATAGCATTGTGAATACATGTTATACACAGCATAGGTACAAGGATTCTGAAGAGATAACATTGACAATTCTTCCAAATGTTTGAGTTTGCCATCTTAATGCCTAGCTTTTTTATTGTAAGTATTAAGAGCTAAAAGTTTATAGCCAAATATGACAGATAAAACCCCCCAAATTTACAAAGTTTTTTGACAAGAAAAAAGAAAAAAGAACATAGAAAAGACAAGAAATTGATTAACAGTCTGCAGTAGATTTTCTTTTATCCTTTGAGCTACTTGTTGCCACCACTATTAAAGTGAGGAGTAAACTAACCACTTTATAACTCCTGTATGCAGAGAGGTTTGGGGGTTTCCTTAGCTTTTTCTTTTTTTTTTTTTCCTTTTTTTTTTTTTTTTAACTTAGCCAGTTCTTGGCCAACATTAATAAGCATGCTTGAATAGCAAGTCACTATTGAATACTCTCAAACTGCTCACTCTCTGTCCACAGAGAGAAAGAAGTTTCCAACCAAATTTGAATAACAAATTTGAGGATCCTGTGATTAGGTGAAAAAGTGTGCATAGATAATTCAGTGTGAAATATTAATTTAGGTTTCCTGGGAAAGGTATATATGGGCTACTCTATCACTAGCAGCAAAAGGGAACAAAGAGAAGTGGGGATATCACAATTTCGAGAAATACTCAGAAAAGCCAGCATGTTTGGGGTTACAGGCACATTTCAACACCAGTTTCCGTGCTTTGTTTAGCAGAATACTGGTGCACAGATGTTAAATAGATATTCTGGTTTGGGGCCGAGAGCCCAAGACTCTGTTCTTCCAACTAATTACTTTAATTTTACAATTAGAGCACAATGCTCTCTCCTCCTTCCTCCAAACGCTCCCTCTCCCCCCCTTGCTGTTCCCATAAGTAAACCCTACATGCTCAGCTCCATCGGTCTCCTATCCTCTAACTCATTTGCATGCTCTTTTTCCTCCTGTCAGGCAAATAATTTTTTTGGTTTTACAGAAAGAAGATGCTTGAAGGAGACACACAATCTTTTTTTTTCAGCAGAGTTTGGATGACAGTGAGTTGACCTTACCAATGTACAAGTACACTTTTCTGCATTTTTGGGGGGGAGAACAGGAAGATTTTTAGGGGCATGAAAGAAAAAGTAGAGAAAAAGTTAGGTTTTCTTACCATTATGGAGTACACAAGATAGCAGTCTGACGAGACCTTTTGGCCACCTAACTACACTGCATAGGAACAGACAAAAAGGGATAAAAATATAGCTCTGTAGTCCTCTGCATATAGCAAACATAATTGTGTTACAGATAATCAGTCATTTCCAAGGTGTGCCAAAAATTGTTTCCCACCAGATAACAGCCTTGGTGTGATATGGCCTGCTTTTCAAAAGGCAATTTGTGCAAAAAAACAGTGGAATTTTTGCAATCAAGCAAGCAGATCCCCAGAAATCATCTAAGAACAGGCTTGCTGGCAGGGTGATAAACTCATCTTAAAGTTAGAAACACACCATTTTTGCCAATGGTTCCCCGTGTGCCTGACCAGAGGTTTTTTAATTATGGACATTGACGGCTCGTTTCAAAAAGTTCCTCTACAACTTTGACAACTGGAGTTTCCACTCTGTTGATATGAAGCTGACTTTTTTGAAGGTAATGTAAGTACTGTGTAATACATTAAGATAGATTTGACTCTTTAATATTTATAAGATTAGCATTTATATTAGACCATAATGAGCTCCAATTAGTATCATTCTAATCTAACCTAAGGTCTATAACCCAATTTTCTTACATTTCAGACATCATCTTCAAAAGTAAGATGGAAAAGAATTGATTGATTCATGACAACATTTTTTAGGGTCTACTGGGAAGAAGAATTGCTTGAATGATTGATCAGCATTTTCTCATCTGTCGCTTGAGGTATCTTTTATGAAAAATACCTTGTAAAGCTATGAATTCACTGATAATAGCAAGTATTTAGAAATTAGCTTTTTTTTTTTTGCTTGTTCAAAATCTAAACATTACCCTTGCTTGTCAAATAAATCTTTAATTAAATTGATTTCCCTTGTTGCATCCTTTTCACAGGTAGATTGTTAAATCACTTGAAACCTCAAGGTGTTGCCAGGCTGGCATCTAAATAAATTTATCCTGTATAACCCCTGCTGACACCCTGTGCTCTGCTCTAATCAGCAATGCTGTGGCTGATCAGAAAGCTCTCTTTGTGAGATTTTCAACTCACGTATCCAGCAACCCACCATCTTTTGGCTAAGCCTAGTGCATCCATTGAGGGGTGTGAGGTGAAGGAAATACCTCACCCAGCTTGAAGCGTGGCTGCTGGACATACAGAGCCTGTGCTTTATGGAGAAGACATGGCAAATGCCTGCTACAGACAGGGGGATGGAGGGTAAAAGGAAGTATAAAAGGGATATTAACATCACAGTGGTTAATACACAGAGGCCAGAAGGGTGACCCCCTTTTAACTTCAAGAATCAGCAAGCAGGCAAAGATAAACTTTTGAGGATAATTATAAACTATGGGGTTTTTCATAAGGTTGGAAGTTTTCACACAAGTAGTTTTCACTTTATGCATTTCAGTCAAAATAAGGCTATTTTTTTTTGGAAGTGTTTCAGCAGAAGTGAGTCCAAAATCAGATACGGCAAGGGAATTGTTGTGGGAATAAAAACACAAGAGGTGTCAGAAGTTGACACATTTGACCAGTGATGATGAAGTAAGATAAGGCTGAATAAAAGTGCAGCTGTGAGAGGACAGTACTTTGTGTGCAGCATCCCACATCTCCATCACCTGCCCTGTGCAGCATCTCCTTTCTCTAAGCAAGACCAAAGACAGATCCTACTTCTTCTTCCGAAGAATTACACTGAATGATTACTTCTGTATCAAAAGAAAATATATTGTCCCTAATGCTCAGCCTAAATAAACCACGAGTAATTTACCTATTCATATTTGTAACACAGGCTAGTGTGCATATGCAATTCAATTTATACACATCTCTTCAAACAAGGTTCTAAGTACTCTCCCTTTACCCAGTACAGTTCCCCGGTAATCCATTAACAATCCTATGCTCTTGTACATGCTCTCGATTTTGGATTTTACTATATGTAAGTCTTGTAAACATAAATAAAATAAATATAGAATCTTTTCTTAGAAGCCGTATTAACAGATGCTGCTCTGCTCATAGAAATGCTACAATAGGTACCGGTAGTCAATGAAAACAAAGATCGAATAGCATTCAGAATGTTACCCTTACTCTTGCTTACTATAGTCCCTCATGTCCTTCCCCAAGATGGGCATATTCTCTAGCACGTAACTCACTAGGAATGACTGTAGCACTGAAATGCATAATATGAGCACACCACGAGCCCACCATGCTGCACTTCACAGCTTTTCTGTCTTCTGCTGTGCTGGCCCTCTCTTGTCCCTCAACCTGCAGTTACAAGGCTAAGACCCTATCTCAAAGTCTATTTTCAGGCAATAGTTCCCCGATAGATATGCTTAATTTCAATTTATTTCACAAGTCCTGATTTGTATTCTTGCTTTCCTGTAAAAGAACAAAATCTGTCACATATGCCATATGAGCTCTAATAAATCATTACCCTCTTCTAGTAATTTCCATCTTCAGTTCAGCCCATGCTATCAAATCCCCCTAAACAAGTATTCAGGTCAGCTCATAACCAGTAGCCCATCAGTGTTGATGGAACATTACCTACCTTGTTTCATGTTTCTGTTATCTTAGTATCTGCAGAAGACATTAAATGGAAGTATCTGGAAAACAATAAACCTTTGTTCTCTTGTTTCCTGAAGTAATATCAGTGATCTCTACTCTTTTTAAGCTCTTCCCCTTTCAAGTAAAATCCAGTAACTCTCCAGTTCAGCTGGCAGTGCGTCTTCTTTGCTATTTCAATTTTATACTTTTCTCTATGCCCAGAAACTGAAAAATCAATTTGACTCAACACACCATGGAGCAAAGGAGGATTATGCACGGATATCAGTGCAGGTCCTGAAACAGATGCCTTTTAGATAGGTTGCATAAATCAGGAATACTGTTTCTGTAAACCTTCCCCACTACAGCATCTTGCACATGCTAATCCATTGAAATCTTTCCTTGTACGACCCACCAGCTTTCAGGAAAGTGAGCTCTTTCAATATACCAAATGTTCTGCATGTGTCCTTGCACTCTTGCAACTGAAAATCAACACAGCAATGAGAAAAGGTGTTGCTGATAACAGAATTGAAAAATAACTACAGAGCAAAAAAAAAAAAAAAATCTGTCAAGACTGGAAATTACATATCTGAAGTAGAAGAAATGAGATGAAGCCTTAAACGTCCACGGGAATTGTGATTAAACAGAGCACATACAGCATACTTAACTCAAGGTGACATGGTAGTCAGACATTTGAATTGTTTAGGAGACACTAATTTGTGGTTGCTGAAATGCTTGGAATACCAGTTGCCCCTTCAATGACACACGTCCCTCCCTATCCTAGATTGACAGAGGTACCTTAAGCTGGCAGTATCCAGCTGACACTAGAATGAGGAATCAGAATAATGAAAAAGTCATAGATTCATGGAATTGTTTAGGTTGGAAAAGACCTTTAATATCATCAAGTCCAATCATCTTGCAGCCAAACCCTGTATCATCATCCTATATGGTACAGCCACCACCGTGGAAAACATCTCAAAATTGAGATATTAGTATTGCACTATTTCCTCTATGCCTACACTCTCTGTTTTAGGGGAAAAAAAAAAAAAGAAAAAGAAAAGAAAAAAATCCGTTTGTTTTTCCTACCTCTTTCTGCATCATCCATGTTGACTACCAATGTTGGTCTGGGGCAATTAAAGCAGCGCAAGGGAGGAATTTGCATACCCATTTTTACATTGACTGTACAGCACTGGTGGGAGAAAAGAGGTAGTTAGCTAAAAACTCATTAAGTAAGTAAGTTATGCATGCAGACAGAGAAGCTGCACTGAAAACAAACATACAAGAAAAGCATTTCTGGATCAGACCAAGGGTTCATCTCACTCAGCAGCACATTTCGAATGGCAATCAGAAGCAACTGCAGAGGAAAGCTTAGTACTGGGGAATACGTGATACTTCCCTTAACACTTTCTCAGCCTCCAGACCTTTTCAGCTCTGGGTCCTCTTGAGCTACATGTGGCCTTTATTTAGTCAGTAGGCTCCAGTGGGTTGCTATTGCCTGGACCTCTGCAGCTTTCCTTGGGTTGCATGTTGCCTCAGCTTTCACAGGCTGCTTTGGCAATGACTTCTGTACCTCAGATACACATGTGAGCACTGCTTTCTTCTGCTGGCTTTCAACATGACTCCTACGAGCTTCTTTATCCCCTCCAGAGGATCCAACAGAAGTTGCACAATATTAATTCCTTCCAGTAACGTTTGCAATTCCTCTACCTGTTCATTACAAGTACACTTATCACCATGATGTCTAGGGGCTCTTTCAGAGTTCCTCCTTTCCCAGGGACGTAGCAACAGCCAAAATGCTTTAATCCACCTGCATGCAGTAATAAGTTTGTGACCTTTATTCTCTAAGGCAGACCTCAACGTTAACTATGCATTTGTGACCAGGAGATTCAATTGCAGCTGAGGGCTCTGCGGGAATTGCTCTCAGAGAGCCCTGATAAGACTCAGTGTAGAATATACCTAGCAGTGATGTGGTAGGTTTGATACCAGAAGTCCACAGAGACAGTAAATTTCTCTCTGCCTACAATACTAAAAGAGGGGTGAGAGGGAGGACTCAATAACAGATATTCTCTATGTCAATGTTTAATGCATTTTTTAGCTGTTTCAATTAGAACATTTTTTGCTTTCCAAATTTTTTTTCTAGGATTCCCAATAGCAGATTTTTTTTTTTTGCTAAAAATGCAAATAGCCGAAATGTGCACGTGCTTTTTAAATACAATGAATAGATTTTTTTGCTTCAGGGAGGCTCTCTTCCACCAGAAAAGAAGACTGCTTTCCTAAGCAAAATACTTTTTAGAAAACTAGGTCCATTTTCCCATTTGAAGCAAAATGCATATGGCTAAGCCACTATTTATGAGCCAACATATTTTCAAAAATGAGTACATCTAATTTAAGAAAGGTCTTTGGGATCTGCTTCGAATACTACTACATAGTAACTTACATTGCTTGTACTTCTCTTGGGATCATAAACTCAGCTTAAAGATACAGAAAACAGCAGTGATTAGATCAAGGAGTTTGCTTAAAAATAAAATATTTGCTAGAGGTACAATCACTTATTGGTATTTTAAATAAACCGGCAGTCTTTGCTATTTCCTAAAGTCCTTTTGGAGTATTTTGTCCAGAGGAGAATTTCCTAGAGGCTTTTATCATGTCTGGAAAGGGGGCTTATTCACAGAGCATTATTTATGATTTGTCTTCAAGGTATGTTCTATTTTTTGGACAATGATGTCTTCTGTGGAAAAACAAATAGTTCAAGACAGAATACTTTTAACTTCAAAACCGCCTAAATTTCCCCATGCCACACAAGAAATAAGTCAGCCTCATGTCTTTTGCTGTAAATATTTCCAAATATTCAGCATTGATCTGTTACAATCATTGTACAATTACACATTACACAATACTGTTACACCAGGGAAACCAGGAGATCCTTACATGTCAGAAGCTTGCCTGCATTGGCTGTACTGCAAAACCAAATACCGAGGAGACCTGACGTGACTTCAGCAAGTAAATGGAAAGTTGTTGTCCATGTTTTGCAACAGGCTCAGGATTTCTCTCTGCCTGCTACTGGGCTATTTATCAGTAGGTACGTTCCTGAAAGCTGAGATTTTGTCACTCAGTGGATTCTATCATGCATCTAAAGCACTGGAATCTCTTCTTTTATTATGTCAAAGACTAAACAACTCATTCAGAGGAAAACCACCTTCTGCACCTTAAATCCCCAGTCAACATCATCAGGAGCTACTCAGTTATTCCTGAGATACTCTTCTGGATTTTTTCCCCAAGGACATTTAACTACAGGGATATATAGCTATTAAGCTGTTTTAGAATTTGAGCAATAGCCATAGTCCACAAAATGAAAGCTATATTGCAGCAGACGGGAAGAGATGGAAGAAAATGGAGGCACTGGAGAGGATCAGCTATGGTTCTGAATTTCTTGCAGGTGTACAATGATTACCTAGTGGGTCACACACATCATTGTGCTCTAAAGAGGAACAAGGCACTCACCGAAGCACGTGTTGCAGGCCAAATTGTTCAGTGTAATTCTAACTGCAAAAGGACAGGGAAATGTGTCCACCATTTTAGCATATCTGGTTTTATTTTACTGAAAGCACAACTGGGAATAGTGTGTCCATCCAAATGTCTTGTTTGGAGTTGATGGCAATCTAATCATTGTCTTATTTAGGTTGATAGATTAAGGGGAACAACAGGCAGTTTAATCAACTCTGATCTTTTGCAGCCCAGAAGCTGTACTTCAGCTAGTGTTGTAATTGAGGACATTTGTGTTGTGTAATGACTGTGCATAAGGCATTCAGTTACAAGGTTGGAAGTTGCACATACACCTGACTAAGCACCTTCTAATACCTAATTTAATGTAAGGTTCTGCATTGCCAGATTAAAAAAAAAAAATCTCTATAGCAGAAAGATTAAAGGTGTTTTCCATGTACATGTTTTTCAAAATAAAAAGATGGAGTGATCTCTTTTCAGTTTTTATTACTAAAAGGCTAGCTCCTCAAGATCATTAGCTCAGTTGTGATTGGCTCCTATCTTGCATAATAGTTTTGTTACTTGATGAACAAGCAAAGATTTCAGTAGCAAATGATCCTGTACAATGAGTTTAAAATGTGGTTTTCTCTGTATAATGTTGTATGCCAGTTTAATAATCCAAATATTAGTGCTGGTAGAAATCATCCAAAAGTGATCCTACTTGAAAGCTTTCCTCTTGCAATCTCATTCCATATGTTTTGATGAACCCCTTTTGCATATGAATATGGCAAAATATGACACGGACAAGAGGATTATTGAAATTGGAGATTAAAAGATATTTCAGGCTTGAGTGTTTTAACAGCTTGTCCAAGCAAAAGTGTTCACTGCTGTACCATTTAGTTCAGTTTAGTTCTTGACTATTGTGATTGATGACCAGGTAGGCAGATAATTTTTAATTTTTATTTATTATATTATTCCAATCCGACTTTCACTATGAAGGGTATAGTGCAAGGATAGTGAAACCAGCTTGCTAAGGTAAAATTGATATTTAGGAGGAAAGATTCCAGCACAAGAGCTGACAAAATAGCTGCAACAAATGAAACATTTATTGTGAGAAGTCATGAGAATTATTTTACCAATTGTCAGCTAAACATCGAGCATTTTCATGTTAACTTGGAAATAGCAGTCTCCATTGAGAAACCCCAGCAGCTGAAATCCTGCTATTCACAAGAAAATAATAAGAAAAAACCCCTTACTAGACAATATTACTTTGTATTATCTACCAAACCCTATGCGTGAGCTCTTCTCTTGAATATCCCCACTTTGTTTCACACTGATGTATTTAATGGCCTCATTTGTGTATTGGTTCACATTTTCATTATATTTTGCCATTTAGCATTCTCCATGATTGTGTTTCATTGAACAGATGCACTACAGTTTCTCTGCAGCAAATTCTATGATCCATAATTAGATGTCAATATGTTTTCTTGTAATGCTATTGTGAATTAAACACATTTTTAGTTACATGGACATTAATTAAAATCATATGCTGAATTGTTACATCTTTTCAAGCCAGTTGGAGAAAATATTTCTGGTTTACTTGAGTGCTGTAGAGCATTCCATTTTATTTCTTCATTAGTTACTGTACGTGAAGAATCTACCCCCATCCCACCCCAAATGACGCAATATTAGCATTTACAACAAGATTAATCCTGCCCTGCAATGTGTGGATCTAAGCAGTAAAGAATGCCTTCAGTCATATGCACTTAAATGGGAGATGAGGGCACCCCCTCTCTAGGAACTGAGATCTCCATTTATTAAACACAACAGAGGGAAGGTAAGACCCAGAGTCTACTTTCATCCCAGGCATCACTGCCCATACAAGGGCATACTGGAGAATAAACCTACTGCAGTAGGAAAAAGTGACCTTAAATCAAGGAAGAACTGGGTCTGTAGTCCCAAACTAAGCACCTACAAGGAAAGTTTAGAAATCTGACTGCTGTTAACAGATAAGAGGAACAGAGGGAACAAGAGTAGTACCAAGATCTTGCATAATCATTGACATGTTTTATATACTAAATGATGTAATTTTTTTTTGCCTGTAGGGGAATCAGTTTTGATGGGCAGGAGCTAAGAATTTTCTTTAAAAAAAAATCTATAGCAGTAAGTTTTGGAGGAGGTTTCAAGCAGGTCCCAACAGAATGAATGGCATAAGGCTGGCATAAGATGTGTGAAATAACTGTAAACAGCTAGTGGGATGTGAGCTAGTGAGGAAAAGAGCAAGGAACAGCTTAAAATAATGAGGCGAGCCAGTGAGAACCAATATTCTTCCCTATTATTGTAGGTGGCACGTCCTTCCAAAAACACCCTTTTGGTTAGTATAACATTTATTTCTACTTCCTACTCACTGAGGGCAAGTTTTGCCTCCACTTCACAGTTGCCGAAGTTTCCAAGGCATAAATGATGCGATTCAGAAGAGTAAAAGCAGGATGAAGAAGGGAAGTTGGGGTTCAGCTTCTCCTCTGCTTGGTGGAGGTTCACTCTGTGGAACCTATTGCTGTGGACTTCAGAGGGGCAGAGACAAGCAGAAGAGGTACCCACTAAAAAAAAAAAAAAAAAAAGACTCAATGGATTCCTTATTTAAGCAAAGTAAGGCTGAACTGTTCAAAGAGAGGGTTCTGGGCTGCACCTTTTTTATTCTCCTGCTGCGGCCCATCTCCTTTTGCCCAGTCCCTCTCTCCAGAGAGTTTAGTTACAGGTGTGAGTTTGCTCCAGGAAGAAACAATGACCTAGATAAGAGCCAAATTCTGCTTTATCCTACAACTGTATCACGCAGCACCATACAAACTCGTACTGCAGTATCTCAGTAGCTTTCAAAGGACATGCTAAGTGTTTGATTAGGAAAGTATGATAGAACATACAGGGGAAAAAGAAAGAGAGATTAATTCAAGCCACTAAATGAGCTCCTGTCATGTGTGGAAACGTAAAGCTGTCCTATGACACTCTTAACCCCCACAGGTGTTTTGCCACAGCGGGAAGCCATTGCTAGCTTGGGTACAAAAGCAGTATTTCTGCAGCTTTCCTCACTCTGTCTTCCCTCACCCCTCTCCATATGCAGCTGTATAAGGCAGATTATAACTAGAGTTTGTAGGGATGTGCCTTCAGCATTTTCCAGAAGATGCTAATTGATTAAAATTTGAATGTTTATAAGATGGGTATTTGCAAAATGAGACATTCAGAAGGAGAAATGGAAAATTTTTTCTTCATTCCATTTCATTGTTATTTTAGTGAAAAGTTCAAATTTTTAGCTTTCAGAAGATACAGAAAGACTTATGTGAAAACAAAAAACTTATAAATGACTGCTTTTTTCCAAGTTTTCAGCTTGTGAAAGTTAGAGATTGCAATTTCTCCTCCTGACTTAGCTCTATTTTCAGTGAGAGCACATGCGGTTCTAATGAGTGCCATTAGGTCCGTGACAAATTTTCTGAGTATCAAACCTACTTATGGTAAAACACAGACTTCACAAAATTAAAAATAGTGTATTGAGTTCTTAGGAGATTGAAAGGCAAACATTCTGAACTGTGAATAAGTCAATTTTTTAAAACCTGTAAGAAATCTCAAATTTAGAGGAGCTCAATTTGCATGCAAGATTTACTGTAAATTTTGAACACAAATGTCATTGAAATGTTCACAGAATTAGGTTATACAAAAGACAACTTCTGGCTGAAGACTCTCTACTATTCGCAAGTATCACATAGGCAAACAGCTAGAGCAGCTATGAGTTTAAAGTCTATAGATCAAGGCTTGGATTCTCTGAACACATCAAAAGTCTCATAGCAGCTCCCAAGGTTCTGCTGATTAACCCAGTAGGATATTAATTAAGAAAACATCTGCCATCCATACTCAGCATTCTCTTTCACCAATTAGAAGAGATCTGGGTAATTCAGACTTCTGAAGCACATCTCTTTTTTTCTTTTTTTTTTTTCCCCCCCAGAGAATCAAGTTTATACAGCATGGACAGAAATAAGCCAGTTTACTACTACAACAGACTGTAATACCTACTGGAAGTAGCAGAACTGAAGGAAAAAGAATATTATAATTCTAAAAATAGTTCAAGCTACCTGACACAGTTTTGTGTGGTTGCTGGATTCTTGGGCAGATATCTTCCTGTGCCAGGTACTGGAAGAGCAAGGGGTTAGATAGTCCCTTCCCAGAGAAAAAGCTCTGAAGCAAAGCAAAACCACAAAAAAGTTGAGTGGAGCTCCACAAAAAAGACCAGTTAAGGAGAATAAGATTATTATTTTTTAAAGTTGCATACAAAGAGGTCAGAGTTAGAAAAATGTTAATAATTTTCCTTGCACTATATCTGTCTACTCATGATCCCGTGTTACTTTATAACACTAATGGTGCCATTTGTATGGCTACAGTCAAAGGTACAGTGCTGCTTCCACAGAGGTTTATATATTTCGCTTAAATATACACCAGAGCATAGCAGATTGCCAGCAGATCTTCCTTATCCTTCTTGCCAATGAACAGCCTTATTCAGTTTCCCTGCCTTCCGTCTTGACTTTTCTAATCAAAGCCAGGCAAAGTAGGCAAAACCAGTTGTGCCTACTCAAAGCTAGCAGAGATCTATCACTCTCCCAAAGCTATCCCTAGTCCCATGCTTTGACCACATCATCTTCCTTGCACTTCATTTAGTTGTCCCTTCTTTAACCTGCTGTGATCTTCAGTTTGTGCTCCCACCTTGTCCCGGTTCTCTCTCCTTGTACTCTACTGAGATGTCAACAACTCCAACCAACCAGTGAGAGTCTCTTCCTTCGTGAGTTCAGTCTTGCTGCCCATGAGAACATGGAGCTACCTATAAATACGAGGAACCACTTAATTTTCCTATTTCAAAACCAACCTTAAAAATTCTCCTCTGCCATGATGCTGTAAAAAAATTGTCCATGGCTAAGCAGCTGGTGTGCCGAGACCACTGCCTACTGCGCCAGTCAATTTCCTCTTATTTTTAACACTCCCCATGTAGGACCAGCCATCTGTTTCTTGTTTTATCCTTTGATTGCAGTCTTTTGGGGATGGGTTTATTTCTGTACAGTTAGCACCATCCAGACGGGGGTCAATGAACCCAGGCAGCCCCATTCAGTAGTATACAAATACATAATATAGCCCTTCATACTGCAGTTGCAGGGATTAGGTTTATTTTCCCTTTGCCATTGGAGTGGGAAGTAATCCAACTTTCTTCATTTAGTTGTTTTTAATTTCTTTTAATTAGAATCCAATAAACACATAGACAAAATACTAATAAAAAAAAATTGTTGTTTTTACAGGTATGTCATGCAATAAAGCCATTTAAGAATATAATTGATTGCTGAATACCAAATATCTGCAGACAACCTTTCTCCCCCACATAAGAACATTGAATCCCAAAGCAACGTAATGTGCACTTGGTCTTGTTGCTTAATTCTTAATTACCACCAAGACAGAATACATGCAGAATGGTGATTAGCTTTACAACAAAAGAAGTGAAAGTGTAGAAGAACTGGAAAAAAATTATAAAACCTGGAAGTCTTGCAAGATTTACTTCAGGTTTTCCTAAGGTACTGTCTAAAAGGGCTTAAGTTCAATAGTTCCTGTGCAGTAAGACCTGCCTTGAATCAGTGAAAGGTCTACAAACCAGAATGACAGAACTCATGTAGATGGTGCCCTCTGGGTTGGTATCATCCAACCCATTGCTAAATTGCAGGCTGCATCAAATAGATGCCAAGTTGTTCCAAACTTGCAGACTTCACTGCCACCCAAGAGGTGACTATTTTGTCCCTGTGGAAGCCTTTTCAAGCTTGTTTTAAGGAATCCTTGTCATCCTGCTTTGCGTGGTAGGGGCACGGCAGGCGCTAGATCATTTTGTGAATAGGCTTTCATAATACAACAACAAAGGGTGGGAAGGGCAGCTTCAGATTTCCTTTTTGCCTAAGGAATCTTGAATGTGTTTTCCCACATGAGCTCCTTTAACGATCCAGAAACAGGTAAATCTATGGCAGAGCTACACCAATTCCTTCTCCTGAAGGTATTGTATTACTTCATGCAAAACTAAATAGCTGTACCTCCAACTCTGATCCTTTTTTGCAGTAGCCGTATGTGCATTGTACCAGCCCTTACACATTTCTGCCATTTTTCCAGAGTCCAGTGTATCTTCACAGAAAAGAATGTGTGGTAATTTTTACTTTATAAATGTCAGAGGGGCTTAAAAATATTAGTCAGTATTTCTCAGAGCTGAAAAATCTTGCTCGGTCCCAACTGTGACCAGAAGATGAAATTTTTTTAATGAAATTTCTCTTCTAAAAAAGCAGGCTAGAAAGAATTTGAGTTTCAGAAGTTACATGTTGAAGATGTGGGTTTAATCATCAGTATTTTGGCCTGAGGTGAAGAATGGTGATTAATCACCTAATCACATCATTTTCTGTATCTAGTTATGCATACAATATACTCCCATTTCTAAAATGATCCTGCAGGAAAAATGGCAGTGTGGTGTATCTGGTATATAGAAACAAGAAAAGAGAATTAAATCATTTAAGAAAAAAAAAAAATAAAGAAAAAATCCAACAAGCTAATACAGAAGAAAACAGAGAGATGGAAAAAAAAAACCACAGAACAGTGGTTAGCTTGTCATTTTAGCTTGCTGTCGTTCTTGATTTATAAAATCCAAGAAAAAAAGTATGTAAAGGAGAAAAATGATCTGTCGCCTGGATATTTGCTAGTGTTTCAGGTCACAATGCGAAAGCTGCCTTATTTTAGGAATTTTCAGAGGATTACTTCTCCCGTATCTCTGTTTTGAATTTGACATTCGTGAAAAGGAGAGACTAATAAAATTATCCAGATCCACACTTGTACCAAATCATGTAACCTATCACACATCCGCACAGCAAACCTCAAAACACAAGGGCAAAATCCTGCAGGCTTTTGTTTAAAGGAAGTCTTATTTCTGTAAAGACAAGCCTAGAATACCCGTACGTGTTCTTCCACAAACACAACGTACACAATACTTCACATCTGGAATACTCTGGAGCAGAAGCTTAAATGTGCCAAGTTATGTGGTGCTTGCTGTTGTAGCAAATGTCTGCTAGGGATTTATAGGGGAAAATTTTGCTTTGGCAAGGGTGATAAACATGTACTAATAATACTTTTCCATCTCAGACATTCATGTTTCTATGGCTAGATAGGGACCAACAAACTTATCCATTGGTGATCTAAACCAAAACATGAGCCCAGAGGTGAAACCCGCTGTGCCAATAAATGATTTTTTCCTATCCTGAATCCACAGGTTGCAGAATAAAGGAATTAAAGCTATCATTCATTTTGGCTTGTTCCTAGTGTTGCCATATGAAAGCGATGGCTGATGAGCAGCTGCATCATCCTGGTGCAAACTCAAAGAATTTGCCCCAACATAAAGACAAATCACTCCAGTTATTAAGAGGAAAGATAAGCAGTCACTAGGAGAGGAGCTGATTATTCTACCATATTATACTATCCTCTCAAATGTCTTGATTTTGTTTGATTTTTCCCCATCAAGTGCCAGAAAGAGCTGGCTGTCAACAACTCGCAGGTTCCTTTTACAAAGCTGTAGATTTTCCAAGACTGCACACCAAACCAGAATTTGTGATGATTTACACCCACTCATGCTGTACATGCAGATGGAAATCTGAACAATGAAACAAAGCCTGTTATATATCCTTCCTTCTGTGACCTGCAGTGCGGGGCTTTGTATGGAGCGCACCCGATGGTAGAAGTGACTTTATATGGAGTACTCTCTGAAGATTACAAAAACACTACAGCCCCTCACCAAGGCAATAATAGCCACAGGGGAGTTTCTATGCATTTTCTGAAGACTGAGGTTCTTTCCAGTGTGCTTCTCTGACACTAAGTTTTATTTCTAAACCGTGAAATTTGTGTGAGGTTTGGGCAATGGAGAAACAACACCCTATTTTCCTCTTGCCCCAGATTATATGTCAGTATAGCTCTTATTGCCTGTGGCTGGCTTACCTCTGATCCACAGTGATAGGAATAAGCAAAGCAGCAAATCTACCTTTGCTTACATGCACCAGGTTTGAACACCTGGAGAGGGGAGAAGCAGAGCTGAATATTTCCCTTCAGAAAGTTCTTGGCTCTGTTTTTCATCAATTTTCAGTAAATTCATAATATATTGATACTCACAATGACCCACATTGTTAGGCTTTTCCTTCGTGTGATGAATGGATGTTGCTAGAGAGTAAAGTTAATCTGAAGTTCACACCGATAGCCTTCACAACTGGCTATAAATCTTAGTGGATGAGAGCTTCTTAGCCAGCTTCTTCATTCAGTGCATAACTAGCATAAAAGACTCAAACTTGCCCTAGGCACTTACCTGGGGCATTTCTGGGTTTCTTGGAAAGAACTAACAGCTTCTTGTGTTTATTCTGTTTCAGCCTTCCCAGGTATCTTACACCACTCCATCGCCAGTACTTGGCAATATCACTGCGCTCTCCATTCAGAGTGGCACTTCACACCATCTCACCTCAGGTAACACTTTTATCTATATTATTCCAACAACCAGAAGGATCTAACTCATATATACACCTTACGATATATGAAATAAGAGAAGTAGAACTCAGCTTACTGATTTTTTGTTTGTAAAAGTAATTTGCAATACTATTAGCAACCCTTTTATATTACTAAGATATAGTAAAACATAAAAAGCAGGTTAAATATTTGGATCCCCGTTAATGATTTGACTCACGCCTAAATTTTCCTTTGGCTTGGCAAGGGTGGTAATGGTCATATCTTAATGTAATATCATAACACAGTCCTATATTACCATAATGATTATGATGAGTTGAGTAAATTCGATTAAAGACTACCATTACAACTAAAGGGACCAAACCATGTAATTCTGATCAAAAGCGATATGCTTCTCTGTGTGATTTGGTCTATAAAGCACCCACTGTCAGAATTCATGGTATTCATCAGAAAAGGTAACCATTTTTGTCTTTCCCTTCTATCATCAAACTAAAAAATCTTTTAAATTATGAAATCAGGAAAACCACAGTCATTAAGGCACATATGATGTTAATCTGATCTTACATCTAGTACATTACATTTTATACATCTTGTATACACCCAGTATATGGCTTGTCAGTTAGCAAAGGCTGTATCCACCCATGCACCATCCTTTTCAGATGTCTGTCATATGACTGATGGATCTCAGGGTCAGCACTTCCTATGCTGGCATGGAAAACACTAAGAGAAGTCAGAAAGAGCCCAGATCCTGAAAGGCTCAGTATTTATACGCTCGTACATTTTAGCCCAATACACTGAAAACATACTACAGATGGGCTATGGCCATTATTACACCGGATGGGCTACAAGCTGATGTTCCCAACCTGCACTGAATGGAGAGTTGAAACCTACTGTTTAGAGAGAAATTACCATGTCTAAGTACTCACAGTTTCCGTACCTGGAATGTATTTCAGGCTTCTGTAAGCTGGTTGGGTCACATGCATATTCCACTGTGCAGGAAAATGTGATGGTTAAGTCACAGCATAACTTCAACTGTTAGAAAGTGGTGGCAAAGTGGCACTAACATACCTGACAGTCCCCAAAGTCTCACTTTCTTCAAAAAGTGGTGGTCCAACCTTATAGCCCATACACAAATGAAATCTCTAAGATCTTTCTGGGTAAAATTCCTCCCTCTCCTTCTCCTTCCCTTCGCTTGCAGTTCCACACGCCCATGCAAAACCGGAGAAATTTGTCCATACGAGGAGCACTGCCAGGAGGAATCAGTCTCCGCAGCTATGCTGCAACAGGCACCACAGCCCCACTGCACCTCTCAGAGAAACCACCTTCCCTTTCCAGGAGACAGACTGCTATTCACTTTTTTTCACTATTATTATTTTTGCAGCTCTTCCTCACTCTGTCTCCCTGCTTTCCAGTCCATCATGAATGCTGTAAAGGGATTTTAACCCATGTTACTGCCTTTGTATATGCTCAGAGTGCTTTTGACTCTGGGTTCTTCCTGTAACAATCAGGATAGGGTTTGGGTTTTTGGTTTTTTTTTCCATAGCTATTTCTCTCTGTCTGAAAGACTGCTGTTAATCACATGCGTAACAGTATTCTGAACTATAATAAGTTTATGCAGTTTGAAAAACTGCTATGTACTCCTCCCTTGTCCCTGTGACTGTTACCACAAGTTATTTTCACAGGTTGTTTTTTTGGAGGGTTGTTTGGTGGTTTTTGTTTTTTTTTCATCTAAACACATCTTTACAAAGCTGAGATTATAAAACAGAAAGGTGTTTTCACCATGCTTTCATTATTTGCTGACACAAACTACTTGCATTGAAAAGAACTCAAAGAGCCAGAAGAGATCAGTAAAAAATGCATATAGGAATAACACACTTGTTACAGGTAATGTTTCTCTGATTCCTGAGCAGTAAGAAAACTTGTCTGCATTGTGAATTTAGGCCTTAAGCACCTAATTTAACCAAAAGTCAATAGGACTTTGATTTGTATACCATGGATTTCTTAAAACTTTCAATATCCTACATACCTCAACCTTAACCCAAACCAAGCAACTTTGGAAGGTTGCCACAGGCTTTCCTCTTGTTGAAGGCCTTTACTGCAAAAAATGAACTTAAATAGAAGGTGGAGGAGAAATGCAAAGGCTGCTCTTGCAACCACATGTAACCTACAGGAACAATTTTTAAGCTTTACATTTGGGTTTTTTTTATATACAGGGCGTAATACTTGAAGAGAAGATGAAGGAAGTGACCTAATGCCATTTCATGTTTATTAAAAGCCAAATTTTCCAGTAGTATCTAGAAGATGCAGTTAGAGCAGCTCATTATTAGCAACACTGAAAGATACAGAAGAAGAAGCTCCTCTACCCCTGTGCTGCTCTCAAAGCAGGAGATGGGAACAAGCAGACATCAGCAGGGAGCAAGCAGACATCAACAGTCTGCACTAAAACAGGTCAACAAGACAGAGTTATTGATCAAATGAACATCAGGAAAGCTAATGGAGAAATTCTTCAGCTATCCTTATCCTTCCACTTTTCTTTACAGTGTTGACCAGGAGCAATATGGGGCTAAAATCTGCATGACTGAGAGCAGCAACTTCCACTTCACAAGGATTTTGCACTGGTCATTTTCACTCAGCCATAAACCAATGCCTTGTGCAGCACTCGGTAGATATTCCTATTCAGTAGGTTCATTAAAATAAAAATTGAAAAAGAAACAATCTTTGCCTCAGCTTCTTTTTTTATCTAGCAAGTTGTAAAGGTACTATTGATCAAATTTACCTTTTTTTCTAAATATGTTAGGCTTTGGTAGAGGATTCCTGTGAATTAAAAGTTGGCAATTGTTCTGATCTTGGCTTCTGAAAATGTGTCATGAAATACACATCGCACAATGTGAAAAGCAACCACACTGGAGACAAAACAGAGGAGGGCAACACATTCACCGTTGTATGTGAATATGCTGAACCAGATAAACACGGAATTTTCTTGAAACAGATCATGGGTTTCCTTAGTCTTGCAGTAGTGAACAGTTTCGTTTCATTAGACAAAAATGGTGACGGGAGCCAAAGAAACTTGTCTATTGAAGCTGGAAGTAGTATGAGCTCTTTCACAGCCTTAACAACCGGTTCTCACAAAACAAGTTCCTTCTTTTAGGGATATGATTTCCAGTACAAACTGGAAACAAAGCAGCACACAGGTAAATGCAGTGGTATGAAGGCATCTTTTCTTCTAGGAAGGGCCTGTTTTGCTGCAATTTATGGTTTATAGTAGAGCAATACTCAATAATATTACTACAGTCTCTGACTGCATTAAACAGTAGTGATATATTTGAGGCTGGAGATGGTTTTCCCACAAGCCCTTGGCAGAGAGCTTTCCTCCAACAGACAACATTTTACTGAGAAGGAATGACTCCTTTCCCCTACTACCATGGCAGAGTGCAATGGTTATTGGCTACATTTGGCCTCCAAATTCCTATAAAGAAGCAAACTGGTCAAATTTGCTTTTCTGGTGCTCTCCTATCAAACACCACCATGTTTTTGCAAACACTAATGTCAATGTGAAATGCCCCACATTTAAGCCAAAAAGCTCAAATCTAAACTTTTTTCTTTTTAAAAAGGTCTTAATAAAATTATCTGCAAAGTAGCTTTTGCCCAGTGAAAAGCCATGCATCAATAAAAATCCTAGAGATTCCCAACCTTTAAAACTTCTTAAGATGACAATGGAAGGGTTTTTATCCCATATACTACACCAAATTTAAGTAGCTATATTCCAATGACCTGAGTTCTTTCTTTGGTTTAAATGTATGGTTGAATTGAAGTGTTTTCATTTCCTGCACTAAAATGGTGTGCAACATCCCAGCTCAGTCTTATCCACCTTCCTCCAACCAGCAGTATGTTTCCGTGGAAATGTAAACCATGCCATCACATATATAAACTCATTTGTGACCTCACATGCTAGAAGACACTGATAACACGTGTTATTTAGTCTGAATTTAATACAGCGGGCTGGATCATCTGCTGGGATACATGGTTTACTGATGCTCCCACTGACTCCAGCAAATGAGCCTACTCAAGATAACAGTTATAAAGAAACCTTCAAGCCTTGTACCATCGCTTCACTCATTTAACAGCCAAATGAATCAAACAGATACAGAAACTATTGAAGAGGTTTGAGTGGAGAAGTGGGAGAGCCAGAATTGCTCTTGCCAGGCTTTGCCTGCCAAAAACATTAGGAAGCTTTCTCTATATCTAATATTAGACAGCAGAACTGGACCTCCAGCTGAAAAAGCTCATCAGGAATGAATATGTCTCCACATGAGATGACATGAGAGTACATATGTCGTGCCAGGTTATCACCAAGCTTCAGGCGGGTTATCAGGGATGATGCCAGAGGCTGAATGCTGCCGAGAGCAACGCACTCTGCCCTTAGATGAAGGGCTGTTACTCCAACAGAGCATACCCTTTGATGCTGCTGTGATTTTGAAAAATCCCCTTCAGTGTTGGGGGGGCTTTGGGCGGGGAGGGGGAGGCTAAGACAATGGCTCATTAACTAATTCTCTCCAGTGTATACCAAAAAAATAGTTTCTAATTAAAAATGTTGCCAACTACAGAGAGAATGATCTGAAAATAACTCTTACTTCTTTTTCTAATTCCCCCCCCCCCCTTAAAAAAGTTTCTTGGCTTTAAGACTTTCCACACTCCTCTCTCTGCTTCCCCCTCTCCCACCTCTCACCTCCTCCCCCTCCAATCTGGCTTCCCCGCCTCCCTTGGCAGTCTCCTTAGCTTTAATTCAATAGTTAAAAGACTGAATCAAAAGTTGTATAATCCGTTTGAACCAACTTTTATTCTGTATCAGAAGAGGAGCAGAGGCTCAGGACAGCCCAGCTGTGGTTTCACATCCATGGGAAAGAGCACAGCCAGCTACCAGTGTTTTCCCCTTACCATGGGTGTTTTATTTGCCTGGTGAGAAATGGTACCGGTGCAGTCAGGTGTAGCAATGGGGCATCTCAGTGACGGGTATGAAAGAGCACAGGGCTATTCCTCTGGCCCTGCTCATCTGAGACATTTCACCAGTGCTGTCCTGCGAAACCTGCAACTTAGGAGCTGCTTTAGCTTTAGTGGAAGGCAAATTTCAAGGATATAAATGTGGAATAAGGCAAGGGAAAGGAGGGAAAGA
>NW_009260066.1:5743729-5764615 GCF_000687185.1 Egretta garzetta
AGAGACAGAAAAAGGAACGATAGAAGTATGAAAAAGGGGATAAAGACTGCACAGTTTTATTCTTCCTGCCCAAAGCAGCTCAATTTCAGCTGAAATAGGTGCAGAGCATGCAGATAGACACTAAGAGAAGTCTACCATGTGGGGGAGACCAGAAGATGCCTTGATTAGCCTGATAAAAAGGCTGATACATCGTAAGATTGCTCTCTCTAATTACAGAGAATGATGACCAGTGAAGAAGAAAATCTCTCAGTGCCAGTAGACAGTATTAATGCAAAACCAAGTATAAGCTCACCGTAAATGCTTTGAGACTGCAAATAAGGAGTTATGGCATTAAAGCTGTGAACAAGAGTTGCAGGAAGAAGAGTTTGCGACTTTCAAGGTGCAGGTTGGTAGGAGTTAAGGGACATGCCACCACCAAATGGCTATGCAAGAAAAGCAGTGAAGAAGAAAGGGCTGCAGGGGCAGGAACCAAATGGCTCTCAGTGCTGGCAGTGTCGCCAGCATCTTCAACGCACTGTCTTCTGTTGGCCAGCTTCAGCACCCCAAAATAACACACCACAATGTGCTGAAACCAGCAGCAGAGTCTCTAACATCAACGCCTGAGCTAGCTGCAGCCTTGTCACATGAGGATCACAACCAGGACTTGAGTAACCTGGTATAATGAGGCTCAGCCGCCAGGACAATGCAAACAGGAATTGAAAAGTGATGGGAGAGCAATGCCTGAAACTGGGGGAAATGCACAGGATGTCAGTGTGGCTTGGTTGCATTGGTGTCCTGGTGATAAACCAGTATTAAAATTTTTGGGTAGAGAAAAGGAGAAAAAAGTTTTATTTGCTTAGAGGAAGACTTGTGCTGGATTTAATTAAAAAAAAAAAATTATGTTTCCTTATACAAATATTGAGAGGAACAAAAACGCTACATGAAGATTTTTCAGAATGTCATGGAGAGCAGAGACAGGCTGATTTTTCTCAGAGGCCACCATTGCACCATTTTAGTTTGCTTTAACCTAATTAACCCTATCTGTAAAACTCTCAAATTCACTCAGATATTTCCTCTCACAAAAAAAAGTCACCCATTATACATGTTCAAGCCCAAGTATTGATTGTCTTTAAACTATTTCCTCTAAGGTAAATGGTAAAATTAGAAATCCAGATTATATGAATTTATTCTGGCTGTCCTTGGTTTTTTTCCCAGCTATTTGAGGGTTTAAAAATAAACCAGCCATACTGCATCGCTTGAGAAAAAAAAAATCTTAGATCTCAGATATAACTTATAATGGGCAATTTTTATTTTATTTTTTTTAAATTAATCCTAGGATTTTAAAACCTTCAAGAGCATATGGGAACTGCACACACACCTTTGCACACACTGAGGGCTGACACCTGTTCAGGGGCTGAATTTTGGCTGTAAGTGAGCCTGTAAGGACATTCCACCCTCTGAGAAATGGGGCACACACCACAGCAGCAGTACCACACTTCTCTTAGATCCTCACCATGCGCCGCCACATGTGCTTTGCATCCAAAATATTTGAATTACACATACTTTGCAAGTCAGGCTAAAGATTTTACCAAGTTGCTATCAGCATCACGACTATTGCATATTCAGCCACTTCTTCTCTTTTTATTTGGGTTCTTTTACCAATCCCTCCTTGCTATATGTAGTGACAAAACACAAAACAGAATCATTATTTCACTGTGATCTAGGGGAAAAAAAAACCAAACCTACAGTAGCTCAGAAAACACTTCTGTCACCGTCAGCCAAAGAACAATACCGCCTGTTTTTGAGGCACCTGCTTAGGACACCATTCCTACTTTTTAAACCCCTTTTCCTCTGATTTTTTCTTAAACATATTAAAAACCAAAATTTTCTTTCCATTTTTAATTACTTGGTGGCAACAAAAAAGAAAAAAAAAAAGAAAGAAAGCAAAGACTTTGACTATATGCCGTTATTACAAGTTTTTTTATTGCAAAAAAAAAAAAAAAAGCAGAGATAAAAGTTATATTCATTTCATCTCCTACAGTTCCTTCTCACACGTTGTCAGCTCCCCTCGTGCACACACATCCACCCTACACACAGTGAGTGCATATGGGACATTGGAATAGCTGCAGGATAAGTGCAGTATTAGCTCAGTGTGGTAGCTTTGATATGTGACGCTCTGCAGGGCTGCCAGCAGAGTGACAGTCTCCTTACCCTAATGCAAAGACTATTCTTCATCTATTCACTTCACTTCTAATAGTCTTACATTGTCATTAGTGGCACGAAGCAGATTGTGCATCGCGACAGAAAGCCTTGCATCCCTGCGGATTAGTTTTTGCTTTTGAGTGCCAGTTCTGAAGCGTTTGATGATTTTTACGAGATGAAAATAAGGGTCAAATGCAATCAAATTAAAAGAAGGGAAAACAAACAGGCCAAAATAAAACAAGGAGATATTCTAGAGTTCACGTTTTTACTACATTGCTTACAAAGGGAAGAACGTGATTTTTGTAGCAAGGTATTTTTCATATCAGCAAAGTTAGGTCTTTAACTTTGAACATGCAGGGAATATTGCCCTTTGGATTCAAATACACAGACTGCAGCAGTTAGACATTAACTGCTTTCTCCTGAAAAATTCATTGCAATGTACTGTTCCATGACATAGATTTGGTGAGTTTAAACCTATAAATTGTGCTAAATCTGGACATAGGAAGACCATGAGAAATACCTCAGAAGATAAAGCATTTCTGAGTGCCTGTGACCCAGTTCTGATACCAGGGCCCATGGTAAGTAGAACTTTCCTTTGAGTGGGTTTGCAGATTCAAGGAGAGAAGGTGCCGCATAATTTGTCAAATGCATTCTTGCTGAGGTTACAGGACCACTGTGCTAGGTGTTATAGAAAAAAAAAAAGAGCCATCTGGAAGGTTTACAGCACAGAGAGACCAAATATGACGGGTAAGTAACTTGCCTGTAGTGATGCAGCAATTCGGTGGCAGAGCCAAGAACAAAGCGAAGGTCTCCCATCCTAGTCTAGCAGTTCCCTCCTCCCCACCCCGTCCCCACCATGATATTACTGTACTTTTAAGGATTAATTTTTAAGGCTCTATTACCTGTAAGTGTGGGAACATTTTGTGTGGAGGAGTGCTGGTAAAAGGCTATTTAAAAGAACAAAAATACCATATGCTTCCTGGATTAATTTTGAAGCCTCATTAAGGTCAACATAAAAGACTAGGATACACTTGTGATTTGGCGTGTACTTTCACTCGATCAGAGAGGGATGGTATTTTTGTAAACGAAGACGCTAATTTAACCCAGTCTCAAATAAACGTGTGTGTAAATATCCTGAGCTGTAATAGCGCTGTACCTTAGGAGCACACACCCGAAGTAGATGCTGCCCCCTGAGTTTACTAAATCCTAAATACTAATGGCACTTCATTTACAAACACAACAGAGAATAAAGGACGTTCATATTATCCAGCATCATCTAAGCACTTTCCTACTAAATGAACTCTATGAATCGGTAATTTAAAACTGAGGCAGAGGCTGTGCCTCTGTATGGGAAAGGGTCTGTAAGGGTGGTAATCCCTGTGCCTGTTAACAGCAGATGATGTATTAAATAAGGCTACCACACTCAAATACTGTCATTTCATTGTTACCACTAGCTACAAAAAAATATATGAAGCAAAGGCTGAGATTCCACCCTGAAATATTCCAGTGACACTAGACTGAGTCCCAAAATCCATGGAGAGAGAAAAAAAAACCAAAAAACAACAGAGTAGCAATATATTAATTATATCCATGTAAAACCTAAAAGCATAATTCTACTCCAACATTGGTTCTGTAAATAGAATGGTATTGATTTCAGTGAATACATACTAAATTTGTGCAGTCTGGAAAAAGAAAAATATTTACTTTCAAATTGCCAACCAAAGCCCTAATACTCCATTCTGAAAGCTCTGATATTTGTTTTCATGTCAACAAAACATTTTTTATTCCAGTGACCTATCAGTGGAAAAAAAAGTCAGAAAAATCAGAATTTCTAATCTGACGGGGTGCATTTTGTTGCATAACCTTATCCCAAACCTAACAGTGCTCCTTGTTTGAAGACCAGCATTTGCAGGAGTTTAATTTAATCCTACAGATCGCAGAACCTTGTTTGATACTGAAGAGAGAGGTAAGGAAGGACATACTTGATCACATGGAAAGTATTTGTTTATCTTTGACACTATTCACTGAAACCTTATCTTAATTTTAAATCTTTAAAATGTAGACTTTCAAGATAATAATCACAATAGCAAAGGGCAAAGGCTGGCAGGTGATGAAAATTAATTTGATAAAAGGGAAATGAAGCAGACTGGCAAGATCATAAATATAATGGTGCAACATTTCCAACTTTCAAGTTTATGCATTATTTACATTTCATTTTTTATGAACACCTTTCCTTTAAAAAGAAACATGCAAACCAGACTGTACTTTCAGTTTAAAGAAAGTTGAGTGACAAAAATCTTTAACTTAAAAAAAAAAAACCCAGCCAGTAACAAAGGTGAAACTTTCCCAAAGAAGGAACATCTGTATTTTGAACATTGTTTATAAGACTACCACTCTTTACTTTGAAACTTTTCTGTATTTTCCACCTAATTACTTCAACTGACATTAATCTAGGATAATTCCATTTGCTGCCAGAATTTGTATCCACATGTCAAAGCTATCCTACTTTAGTCACAGCAGAATAATTTATTCCACTGTAAGATGTTTAGGTGAAATCCACTGTGTAGGTGAATTTCACTTGCACCCAAGAAGGAGGTCTGAATGTTGACAGGCCCTCAGGAAAATACTTCAACAGACCAATCCTATTGACTACACACTCTGATCTATTAGGTCCCTCTAAAGTCCCCTAAGGTGCAGTTCAGAATGCATTAAGACACATGCTGTGGAGGCCTCTTCAACCAGCCAGCAGGAAAAATACAGCTACATTCATAAGGTTGAATTTAAAACATCTGATTGCAGCAGTGTCAAGTCAGTATGTGACAGCTGCGTAGTTTCGGTATTGGAAATGTAATAGCAGTAGGAGCTGTGGTGGGTCAATCCTCCCACACCAGTACAAGCCCAATTCTCCCCCATCACACCTGGCACTTGTGCCACATTTCCTACCTAAAAGTCTTTGATGAAGGACACTGACCATGAAATCTTTTCCAGTATTTCTGTTTTGTGCTGTCCCAACACTAGCAAGCAGTTTTCCTTGCTGCAGTTTAAATGTTTGGTTTTTTGACTTATTCATTGGGCACAGGGAAAACTTCTCACCTTTCTCACTGCAAAACTAATGTCTTATTAAACCCTTTGCCGTCATAATCTCCTTCAAAGCTGCACAAGCGCAATTCATTCAGTCTTTCCTAGCAGGTCATTTTATCTGGATCTCCACTCACTCTCTCTGCAAACAACCATGGTAAAAGCCACGAATCCAGACTTTCTTGGAGGATAGTGCAAATAATTGGACTTTCCTTCAACTATGATGTCATCAGCTGGAATAGAATGGTTTCCTCATCTCTTATAGACAAGCTTTGTTTCAGTATAGATTTGCCTTTTTTTCTTTTTTTTTCACAACAGGATAATGCAGGCAACTCATTCCAGCTGCAGCTGACCCCACAACCTTGTATCTCATTCTCTCCAGACAGAAGGCATGTACACATACTTAGTCTTGCCTAACATAGGTATTTACACTTGTTCTTGTTGAATTGCATCCACAAGAGTCTTGGCATTGCACTTTTGCCAAGACTCTTTTTACTTCTGAACCCCAACATCCAGGACTCCTCCACCCTCTCATGCCATGCACAAAGCAAATGAACACAACATGGTCATCCAGGATTTCAGAGTTTTCGTTAATACCAGATCAAGAGTGATCCTTACAGAAACTCATTTTGACAGAAATCCGTTGATAACCACTTTGAGTGTCATTTTGCGAATAGATTTTTACTTTCTGCTTGGTGCTTTGGTTTAGATCAATTGCAAGGAACTGTCAAAAGCCTCACTATGTTCATGATGCACATCTACAACAATTAATATGTCCCTTAGTGCATCTTCTCTAGCCAGAGAGTTGGCTACATTATTATGGAAAAGGCAAGCAGTGTGAAAAAAACTACTCCCAAACTATTTGTTAAATTAGAAACCTGAAATTAAAAACCTTATCTTCTCTTGTAAAACTGAAGAGAAGAGTGTTTTAGGAAGAAAAAAATAATTTCCGGTAGGTGCGTACTCTTCTTGTACCAAGAATGACTGGGTTCTCTGCAATTTTGAGGAACCACAAAAGTGCTGATAATGCCACCACAAGAGGGGATATGCAAAAGAAACACTCAAAATACACCTGAAATTGTACAGAACAGAGAAAAAAGAGCAGGAGGGCTTCTAACTGAGCATGTTACAACAAATGTAGGACAAGCTCATGGTAATGGGAGGTTGGCAGGAGGGAAAAGAGAGGCGAGCAAACAATTTAAATGCCATACATCAAAGAAAGGTAAAACACACTACCACAGCATGAACAGGCAATGCCTCACAGGAATGCTTATTTCTCTATATGTACCTAAGATGATGAATAAATACTCAGAGAATAGAACAATAATCATTTCAGCACTAAAAACAAGAATAAAAAAGAACAAAAGCACAACATACCTTGTAACAGTCTGATGACCTAATCAGTCAGTACAGTAGCAAAAAAAAAAAAAGATTAATCAGCACAAACCTGCTAAAAGTATAAACAAAGAAAATGTATTTTTAAAAATGCAATTAACACCTATTTGGGCATTGCTTTCAAATTTCTTTTCTGATGAAAGGTAAGCAAACATGAGGCGAGGCCTTATTACCTGTTCTTTGTAGGCAAATCCCAAAGCCATTACCTATCATTGTTGGATTTAATCTGCATCAGTCTTCAAGAGAGTGGCTGAGATTATTGTGGTCCCCATCCATATACCTGCTCAGCAGCATGGGAAATCAATGGGCACACTAAGCCCTTAAATACTTTGGAGGTTGTCCTATAGTCAGGCATGTGGGGGATGTTCAGAGGCTCTCTGCATGAAGACCAGGCAGTCTTGACTGTGTCTTGACTGCAACAGCAGAGCCTCATTAGCAAACGGCAACGCTACTGTAAACTGTTTTTCCAGGAATCCACAGTTTTCCCCTCCACTCTTTGCTGGATGTAATCCCTTCTATGTTAATGCTGGTGTGGATCTTAAGGCTCCTTGGGCCATTGACCTGTAATTTTTGCAAGAAAGTCTTTCCAATTCACTGGAGTTATATAAATAATTGACAGTAATTAATTATTATTATACCTACCCAAAAAGTGAAGACAGTGATCTATCACCAGAGGTGGAAAATTACTAAAGGCTGTACTTCAGACAAGCTCTCCAAAAATATGTGTTCTGCCTTTCTTTCTACTGCCTTGCTTTTCCTTTGTGATATATGTATTAAATTGCACCTTCTGTACAAAAAAATTTCACCAATTTTCACAGATTTTCAGAGGCACAAGCAGCAACTAGGACGACACTGTCAATACGCTGCTGTTCAGGACCTCTGCCTTTAACACCAAGCACGGTTCAGAGGCTGGAATGATGTTTCTTATTTAACCTATGAGGAACACCAAATCTAAAGACACTACAGCACGTCATGTTCATTCTCGCAACTCCCCACTAGTCACAAGCGTTTTTAAAATAGGTGACCAAGTGCAAGCTCTTTGCAGCAAGAACTTTTTTCCATATTTGCATAGTGCTCCACTGGCATAGTGCAAGGAGGTGGTATCCTACAACTAGAGCCCCAAACACCTCGGCAATACAAACAGCTGTGATTTACCAATAGGAGACAGAGGCACAAACACCCCAAGGTTGCTTTGTCATGTGTCGTTCTCCATGTTTGCTCGCCAGCACCTTTGCAGTCATCTGGGACTCAGCCAAATGGGACTCACAGGGAAATTTCAGAGGGTGCTTTGTGCTTTGCACCGCAACACGGTCCTGGAGCTTTACGCTCAATGGGTTTTCTCTACCATTTTCTCCTGCAACAGCCTGATGCAAGCTATACTGGGTTAAAACAAGAGCTGAGTTGTTGTTAGAAAACCCCAACACCATGCACTGCAAGAATAAAGCAAAATTTATCGGTAGTCCAAACCTCAAATTTCAGGAGGCTTTTGCCTTTCTTGTCAACTCCTGACCAGCCAGATCTTGTAAGTGCAGGTATGGCTGGCGTGCCTTGCACAGCACAACTGAAATTTGTGGTAGACCAAGTCCAAGTTTCCTTAGTATTTCAGACAAAACCCAAGTGTATTCTCACCACTCATACAACAGAGGAAAACCACAAGTACCTCCTGGACTCTTCTCCATGACTAAATATTGTGAGGTGCTTGAGTCCTTCAGTACTAAAAACTAACAAAAGATAGATACAAAGTTATTTTAATTGCTACAAATGCAGCAAAAAGCCCTTTGATTTCTTTGAGGGTTGGATTTTTATTTTTTTTTGTTAAGCAAAATTTCTGCGTTGGTGTAAGGCAGATTTTCCAGGCTTCAACAAACCAGATGGCCATCCAAAAATGCGATATGAAATTTTTATAGGAAGCTAAGAGCTGAACCCATCTAAGGGAGAGATTTTTCAGAGATTCCAAACTTTTAAAAATAAATATTACTGCAAGATCTTATGTATCTACATTTGAACTGTAACGAGTAAATAAATAGCCACAGTGATAATTACCTAAATTCTATATTTAGAAGGAACAGAACACGTGCAATAAACAATAGCACATTGTGATATTAATGAAGCGCTCTCTTCCTCTAAATGTAGAAATTCAGCAATTATCACCAGAATTGGCATGTATAAAGGTGCCGGTGACAATTTTAAAAAGGCATATTGCTTATCTGATAGACCAGAATGCATGCTTTGGACCCGATGCATTCTGTTATGAAGCATTCAGTGACACAGTCCCACACTGAGCCAAGCTTATGCTCGGCACAGCGACGGCTCTGGTGGAGAGGAAGAGGTGATTGCAAGCCTTCCTTCTGCTTGCCCCAACTTTGCGTTGGCCGGAGGCCAACTCAGCCATCAGCACAAATTAGAGCTGCTATAAAGATGTTCTATTTTACACCAGCAGGTTTGGACCCCTGAGGAGCGCACCACTCAGACATCAGAGCATGTATTGAACTTCAGACCTTTCCCATCAAACCTCTGTCAGGCTCCTTCCCTGCTAAAAGGTGTCTCCTTTATGCTCTCAGGCGTTTCACCCTGCACATTTAAAGCCTGTCAGGAAAACTGGCAGAGCTGGCCACACCAAGCCGAAATGTCTCTGAGTCACGAGAGTTGCCCTTTTAAGCTTTAAGGTCACTTTTTGGTAATGCTGCTTTGTGGCCAAAGATTTGGTGTGGAGACCTTGCCAAAGAAACACCTCCCAGCAACTTTTTTTTTCAGATGTGCATCTCTGGCCCCATGCAGACACAGAGCTGAGCTGCTCTGCTGCCAGCACACCACACCATGCATCTCCAGCCTGCCCTGGTGTCCTTAACTCCTTCCCTGGACTCTCTTCCTGGGTGAAAAATGCCCCACTTCCATTTTTCATTAGTCTTCTCCGTGCAGCCTGGTTTCCTGTGTCCCTATTCTAATTCACCCACAGAAAGAAAACAAAGTTAGCAGAATGTGGGAAGGTGATAATTTACCACCTAGCTGACTGCAGGGTCTGAGTTTTAGCTTTCCACCCTATTGCATGCCAAGAAAAGTTAGGCACAGGGCAGAGGACTCTGGCAGTGGATGAAGTCTTCTCTAATTCTCTGAGCAGTGAAGGCTTCATACTTATCCCTCTCGTTTGCAGCATACTTGCTGTGCACAGAAAGCACTGCTGAACTGCAAAGGAAAATATCCTTAAAGGGCACTGACTCCCAAGGAATTTGTGGCATGGAGTGTTACAGCCCAGCCACACCTTGCAGGGGTCAGAAAGCTCTCCTTGTGTTTGGGAACTTGGCACAGGGTATACGAGAAAATTAATTACTGAAGAGGTATCGTAGCCACGTTTCCAAATTACACAGTTCAGCAGTTTGGTTCATTCATCAGCATTCAGACCGTGTTTATTCTGCAATATAGACATAACTGCTTACTGTGGCTCTGCTCCTGCGAATGCCTCCCGAAAGACGGCCCCGGCGCCACTGCTGGGGCTCTGCGTGTCCCCTGCCCCCACCCCGCTGGGTGCAAGGACTGCGCATGGTCCTGACAGAGGGACCTCAGGAGTCCGTCACGCTCCTTCACGCTTGTAACGTTGACTCCATCTCTGCCTCAGGAAGTGTTGCCAGAAGTTGACTCACGGGGCTGCAGGAACGTGTTTGCACGGAGAGGATCCCAGTCCACGGTGGGGGGGGCGGCGGGGATGACAACCGTCACACACCTCCAGAGTGGGAAGACAAACTGCTGCACACGTTGGAGTGTTATGGCAATGAACACACAAAAGATCATGGGGGGAAGATAACGTACAACGAAGAATTCATACACCAGCCATGCCAAAAAAAAAAAAAGAGATGACTAAAATGACTGTAGCTCATGCTTACCTCCTCTGAGAGGTAACATTGCCAGAGGACACGGGGTGCAGAAAGCAGGTAGGTATCTACATAGGCATCCTAACCAGCTTTCTAGAAGGACTAATTGTACTTTTTCTACAGAAGCTTTCAGAGGCGATAATGTGCATGACTACCCACATCACTGTATGTATCAGATGTATCTGACCTAATTATTTGTTGGCATAAACTGCTCACAACTGATCCCATAGAATAAGTGCTCAGAAGCTTGCAAGCTCAGTAGCTGGATTAATTCAGCAGTTGTGCTGCCTCTGACATCCCTGCCACCATCATACGCTGTCCCTCTCCATAAAGGGTCAAAGACATGAGGGTGAAATAATTGCCACAAGGGCCGGAGACCTGCCACCTAACCTCTGGGTGGTTTTCTGACTTGGCAAAAGCAGTCAAAGTGTACTAAAACAAGCCTGGGAGTTCTTATCCTGGCAGCCAGAAAGGAACCACTCCTCTCAGGCTAAGATGGGTTTCTCCATCTGCTTCCAAATGAAACCTGGCATCTCTTTTCCTACCCGTTATGCGAACTCCTAAAAAACAGGTACTGTGGCATCGCAGTCGAATAACCTAATAAACCCAGGAATTGCAGTGTCTCAGAAAATATGTACTTCCCCCACGCCTCCCTGTGCTGGGCTGCAATGGCACTGTACCTGCCACAGGGGCACATATCCCAGATCTCAGTGCTTTTGAGATATCCTGAGTCTGAATAGGGACCACTAAGCAAGCATGCGATCCAACCACTCGGCTCAGCTCTTCTCAAGATGCTCTTTGCTCACGCAAGCTCTTGTTGTGTTTTCCACTCAGCAGCCCGATGACTGTCTACAAAAACATGTAGTTATAAATGAGCACACCAACTGGTTCTCAACACGGAGCAGAACAATCAGGCGGTGGAATGCACTGGGAAATTCCCCGTTCTGCATCTTTTGTTCCAAGGCTGCTAATGTGTTTTCCATGAGAATTTCTTCTGCAATGGAAAAAAATAAACATCTCCCCAAATGTTAGGCAAACAATTTATTTATTATTAGAATGAAAGGCAGAAAGGGGAGTTTAGCAGAACTTTAAACAGAGATTTATTATGTAAGCTAAATATTTTCAAAATGCAGAAATGTGTTTCAACAATAGTCATATTTGATAAGAACTGCCACTTCAAGGCCTTGCAGCCAAACTCTTCTGAACTGCCATTCAGCTTAGCTGAGCTGCGATTTGAATCAGTTCATGTGCAAAGTTGCAGAATCAAGTCTCTATTACTGGCTGTGGGCCTACACCATCTTAGGGACTCTTTGCATGACCAAACTCACTGTCCCTATGAAGATGGAGCCATAGACATAGATGGAGCCAAAATACAAGGAGCACCAGACCTCCAAGCATGGTAGGCTACATTTAGCATGCTATCTGCCATGAACATACTGGTGTTGCCACTCTGAGGTCATCAAGTTGATGGATGACCTCCAAAGCTGAGGTATCTAACTCTGGAGCAAGCTCCTGAAGCAGCTCTCCAAGAATCACCTAGGTTTATCTGTTGTCCAGCATCCTACCTCTAGAAATGAAACAGAGGAGGGAAACAGGGAAAAAAGGAGAGCTGATGAAGAAAAATGAGTAATTATGTAGCTGAAATGAAGTAAGGGGAGAGGAAATGCGAGACAAGAAAGAAATGGTGAGAAACACAGGCAGAAAAGAAGGATGGGTAAGTGCAAAGGAAAGGATCAGTCAGGAGAAATTCTGTTCTTAAAGTCCTACTGTTCCATGTGTTTTTCAAAACAGCACTTTTGTAACAGATAATCCATGACATTTGCCTCTTAATCCTCTCAGGACGCCTAAGCAGCACCATGGTCTGTTGACTGAAATGCTGCAGCATTGACCATAATTATAATACCAACATCCTGCTACCTACAGCAGCCATAGCCTATGTAAAATAAAATCCTCACACATGACAACATGTGCAAGAGAATTAAATTTCAAACAGCAATAGCTCTATAAACTTGCTATGGATTTACACATAGCTTTTCAACAAAAATCTTCTCTGCAAGGAGTGTGTAGCTGAGGGCTACATAACATCTTTTAGCCTTTTCTCAGTATTTCTGAGTAGTTTTTTTCCTCTGGCTATTTTCCTAAGGCACAATCTGTTTTTAGGATATGCAAACAACAACATTTTTGCCTTTTTGTTTGGGGGAAGCGGGGCTTGTGGTGGCTGAAAGGGCAGCTGAGGTGAGCATGATTGGGCCTGTCTCTTCTGTGGTGGCATTGTGGTTTTGCTACAGGGACCAGCCAAATGAAAGAATTGTGTGTCTTAATAAATACACCCCTGTGTAATGCTCACTGCGAACATGTGTACTGGCCTTATGAGCGAGAATAAAAGGGGTGTACACTGCCCATAATTGATTTTCTTTTGCAGTTGTCCGCACTCCCCCGTACCCCAACCACATATCCTCCTGTAGCAATCTTGTGTCTTGTAACTGTTTATCATGCGGATTCAGCAAACCTATACACAGCCGAATTCTTGTGCAAAACTTGATTTATGGTCACCAAATTCATTTTTAATGAACCCTTTCCCAAAATATCAACAGCGTGTTTTGATTTCCAAGAGCAGTTTAACAGTGAAAAAAAAAAAAAAAAAAGGAAAGAAAGAAAAAAAGCCCTTTCTTGCTCCTTGACTTAGGAATGGCACAAAGGCTACATTTTCCTCCAACTTTGGGTGTTACAGCTCACAGCATCAACTTGCGCTAGTATATGAAAAAGGCTACCTGGATGTTTAGCACAGCTACAGCCTCAGAAAAATCTCTCTGTCTTTCCAGCTGCAGGGCAGACACGGAGGTTTTGAGGGTGAAAGGATAAGAGAGGTACCATTAGGGAGTCAACAGCTAATATCTCAAACTGCTACCTTGCAGGGTGAGTAACCTGTCAAGGGCTGGAGAAGCTAGTTACTCTCCAATGCATAAGGTCACACAAAATATCACACAGCCTGTTAAATTATACTTAAATACTACAACAAATGCAGAACAGCAGCTCTTCTCCGCTGCTTTGCAGTGCTAATGGTCCTTCAGCCATGGGTAGTACCTTGAGGTCCAGTTGGGGTCTTGCAGGCTTGATATTAGGTGGGCTAAAGAGCCTGCTTTCTCCCCAGGGAGCCAAAATACAGATGAAGACTAAAGTTAATCGGGGTTTTCTACATCAAAGCTATCTTGTCCTTAGGAAAAACCAACTTTTTCTTTTGCTTATATTTCTCATGTAAAGCATGTAGAGTATTGCTATGTTTCAGAAAAAAAAAAACCAAACAAACCAGGGGTTCCTAGAAAAAAACACTAATTCCACTAGTTACACTGCCAGTGCATAATGCAAAATCCAGCCTGGTTACACCACTTCCCAGTCCGGATAGATTAAATAGCTCAGCCTGTTTAACTTCGCAGAAAGGAAGGACCTTCTCCCTCAGTCTCTGTCCCTGTCCTGCTAGCACTGCTTTGCCCGCCTTGTGCTGACCTGACCCTTTATCTGAGCAAATTCAGCCCATTAAATGGCACCAACTTACCCTCTGCATTTTGCTAGCCTGGTGAGTCCAGCAGGTCCCTGGGATGAGATGAGACCAGGGAGGGTGGGAGCACGCAGCTCCAAGCAGGGGACTAGGGAGTTTCTTTCAATAGCAGTAAAGTATTCAGGCTGAATGCTTCCTCTCTTCTCTGGCCATTTTCATGCCATTGTCACCCCTCCCCCCCCAGAAAAAAAAAAATTAGAGATTTTGTTTTCTTTTTGCAGAAGCATTTCCACAGGTGGACAATCTCTTTACACATGCTAAGGTAAGGACTGCTGTCCTTACTCATGGAAGGGTTCCTCACAGCAAGCAGCAGTGTCCACTGATGACTTTGAAGCAAGGGAGGGAACTGAACCCATCCAAGTCACCCAGGTCCTTTCACTAACAAAACGTTTGCTAAACCCTGGAGCATCTTGGCTGAGGCCCCAGAATTTATACAATCATAGAATCATAGAATCATTTAGGTTGGAAAAGACCTTTAAGATCATCAAGTCCAACTGTTAACTAACACTGCTATTCCACCACTAAACCATGTCCCTAAGTCCATGGGCTAGTAGAAACACGATGGGGGAGAAGGTCTAGGAGCAGCAGATATCCCTGGTCCTCACCACAAGTGTGTCACAGCAATGCACTGCAGATCAACGCTATGGACTAGCAAACAAAAACCTCTCCATCTGCTAGGACAGACTTAAGTGTCGAGCTAAGCGACTGCATGGTAAACTCAGCTCATGTGCAAAGGAAAGTCTGGCTTCTCTTACTTCACTGCAACCATATGCAGGTTTACCCATTGCCCTTCATTCAGCAAGGACCAAATTATCATTCCCTAATTAGACAAATCAGTAATCATTACATGTAGACCTTCAGGCACCAGGCAAAGAAAATAAACCCAGAAGTTAGAAAAGGGCCTCGAAGAGGTCTTAGTAAATACTATTAGTAGACACTTTTTCTCCCATCCACAGTAGAGTTATAGCTGCAATAGAGCAAAAATTCAGCAAAAGACTTGGCAATAGCTACCACATACTGGATGTGACTATGTCTCATTCAGGAAAAGTGCATCATCTTTGGGCTGTAAAGCACAGAAATGAGTTTGTACTGAATTAAAATTATCTCCAGTATCAATGATAAAGGAGTCAAAGACAAAAAACCTAAATTTTCCAACTGCATTTGGACCATAATTGTTATTTCAAATGTATTTAAAAGAAGAATTAGCTTGATTCTAGCTAGAAAATCCACAGAACCTCGAAACAGATGTTTTGTCAGCAGATCAAATATCCAACAATTACAGACCGTCATTTCACCAAAGTAGATTATCAAAGGACCCATTCACAAAAAGTGGATGGTTCTCATGCATGGGAAAAATAACGTGCTGTGTTTTAGCCTTGTCTCTTAGGCATGCCATGCGGTCACCTGCAGGTCTTTCTGCAACGGCAAGGACTGCACCCAAAAAGCAGAAAACTCAGGAAACAATGAGTCCACTGGGATTTTTTTTTCCAGAACTGGCAGGATGAAGATGCCTGAAGGAAAGATGGATTAAAGACAGGAGCTATCTACAGCTTCCTTCTATCTCAGTCTCAGTCTTTTTTTTATTTTCCATGCTTTCCTTTTACCCGTTGACTTTTAATTTTTCATCTTCTTATTTTTTCTCTTATCTGTTTGTTTCCTTGTTTTGATAGATACCATAACAATTCATGTGCCGAGATTGTGGCATTTAAAGCAGAAACTGAAGCATTTTTTTAATACCTGGGCTCTTTTCTTATGCACAGGAGTTCTGTATTTGTTTGAGATGTTGCCACCTAGACTGTCTGTTATAAAACAAATTGCAAATGTTTAATAAATAATACAGTTTAAAATAATTTTAGCATGGAAAAATATTTGTAAATAAGTTTTAGCAAGAGTAGCTTAGGTAGAAACAAACGCTTGAAGGTTTTTCTTTCATTGTGTAAAGCCAGTATTGCAACGGGGGACAGGCTTTGCCATTGACCTCCTTTCCCCTTCTGCTCTATAAAACACAAAAGCAATATTTGTTGTATAATTCCCTTAGACCTGGTGATGCAGGCAAAGGTGGTAGGAATTTGTAACTTAGCCTGGCAGGGACTGAAGCACTGCACCCTTTGTCTTTGAGGTCCCTTGATAAATGCTTGTACCATTAGCAGGTTTGGTACGATGGCCTGGAGCAATTGCTCTGGTTTCTTGCCCCCTAAAACTACTTCTGCCTTCAAATTCACTCATTCAGCAAATTTTGTGGATCTCCATCCAAGCAGTGGAGGCCACTCACTCAGGATGAAGTGAAAGTCCAAGCCTCCATTTCTGAGACCAGCTGGCACGGTTTCATTCTCAGAATAAATTGAAATTAGCTTGAATGTTGGGCTGGTAAATAGGCTGTGAAAGAAAAAAAAAAAAAATCCTTTTGGAAAGTATTGCCATCTGATCCAGTGAAAAGTTTCAGTATTTCAGCTTCTTGTCCCCATAAAAAAATATGTGTCAAAGTACAAGGGGTTCCTGAAAGGCAGATATCCTGCTTTTTATCAAGACTACGGAGGAATAAAGCAGGAAGCTTTTACTTTTTTTCCCTTAGTTTAATTTAAATAAAATCTTTTAAAAAAAAAAGAAAAAAAGGCAGTTCCAAAACCACAGACCCAATATTTCATCCAGTCTGTTGTCTCTACGGGTAAGGATTAATTATAACATTCAGATTAAACTCCAGAGGTACCATGAAATGTGTTTTTAAGAAGAAGCCTTCATTAAAATAAGGAAGTTACACCAGCAATACTGCCTCTTTGGTGCTTTTGAGTCAGCTTTTTTGCCGAAGGCCCTATTCTAGTTTCATTCAGGAAAGCCAGAAAGCTACATGTGGAATGAGAAGTGATTGCAACACGCAGAAACCCGCGTGCTGTTTACTTTCAAAGAGAGTTTCAGATGCAAAGTGTCAAGGCTACTTTTGAAAGTGGGAGCGGGTCATTCGGATCCGGACTCTCACATGTGTTTAAGAACATTTATATGCTGGAAGGATGCACATCCATCTTATGATGCTCAAACTGCACTAGGATTACAGAGTTGGGAAAACTGACACTGGGGCACCGAGACGCTAGACTTTTCCAGTGATTTGCCTCAGTTTTTTTACTAGGAAACGTGGACATGTTTCTGTATTTTTGTAGCAAAAAAGACAAAACCTATTCCACATTAAGAGAAAACCACTGAAAAAAAAACCCCGACACATTTGAATTGCAAACACAGTGAGATCAAATCATCTGTTCTGGTGCTACTGAGTGATTCCCAGCTTTGTCCTTCATACAACCCTTCTTTCCTCTGTCCTCTCTTCTTTTTTTTTCATAAAATAGTAATAATAGCAGTCCATCACCTGTACTGACAAGAAGACCGAGATGTTTTACTTTCCTTCCCCTAGGAAGCTGCTTTCCCACGGGCTGTCCTTCTGCTAGGGTGACAGCAGAAATGAAGCTCCCAAAGGGTTTATCCCTCTATCCCAGTTAGACCCACACCGCTCCCTGAGATGGTGTAATTAACCCTGTCCCATTAAAACACGGTGCACTCCGCAGCAGCACCTCAACCCTGGTACTTGATGGATCTGTCCTAGTTACTAACAGCCCTGCCCATTCTGTTTTGAGGCACAATTACAGCCAAGCCTGGGAAGAATAACATCAAAATCAAGCATCGCAGAAGGGTGAACTGTATTTTTTTGTGCTGCTCCCTATAAAGTATACAGCTGAAATACCAATGATACCAATCACTTAGAGGTGGAAGTTACACGACTCACAGATCTGTTATGCACCGTTTTGCTACTTTCCAGCAAGATTATATCTGTGTTTCTCCAACTTTCTCTCTGCAATACCATTCAGAAGAGAAGGAGGAGGTGGAATACTGGGGAAACAGATTTCTCTTAAAAGTCATTTGACCAAAAAGCTCTGACTTATCTTGATATGTAATATAAAATATTAAAAGCTGGGCTGTGCTACAGCATTTTCCAACTACCAGGCATTGCTATACAGAAAACGGCATTGTACTAAACTGATTGTAAGGTGAAAACTGCAACAACTCTCCTCCTCCCCACCCCCTACTTTTGCCCATTACCTTTTTAAATTTTGCTACTTGTAAAGGAAGCAGAGCAAAACTAAGAACTGGGAAATACATTTGGTTTTGAACATGAAATGTAACCTGTTTATTAACAACAGGCATACTTTCATCTTTGGGATTCGAGATCTGCACAGATTGCGGTGTCACCTCCCGGCATCCCCCACTGCAAACCTCAAGTTCATGGGAATGACCAATACTAATGATCCCTGAACTGTTTCCCACAGCCAAATGACAGCTGTGATTCTTTAGCCCCAGCTCTCTTCCTTAGAGCTGATTCAGTGGTAAATTTATGGCACTTCCTCTGAAGTGTCCCATGCTGGCTTTGGACATTTATCACCCAACCTTATCATCAGAAGATGAGTCTTCCTCATAACTCACAGTCAAGTGCCTACTTCACAAGACCATGGGTAGCAGGGAGAGGCAGGTCTGGGTATATTCTGGAAGATGTCAGAGGCATTTATCTTATTATCATCTTTCCTCAGTGGAGGAGGAATAGTGGTAGAACTTTGTGCAAAACGTGGAGGAATTGTGTGTAAAAACGTGGGCTTAGAGAAGTGTTGGGCATTTCTGAGCAAGGGTGCAAACAAACAAAAGGAGTGACATCTTGAACCTATTTCAGATTTGAGGCTTTTATATTGCCCATGTCAGAACTCATGGGAAATATTTATATCCAAGAGCATCTGCTGGCATGGGACCAGTAAAGTGCTGTAGAAATTAAACAGGAATTATTGAGAAGTCATTACCCAAATCTACTGCAGTTAACAGACAAATCTACAAGTCAACCCATAGCATACTTAACATTTTCTGTTATTTTCTTTATCACTGTATTTTAAAGCAAGTAACATTAACAACTTCCCTACATTTGTCTTTCCACCAGTAAAACTGATCCTTAAAGACAGAATACATTTCTGAACTTAGTGGTTAATTTATCATAGACAGTATGAAAGAAGATCTGCACCTGACATGCTGTAATTTCTCCAACAGGAAGACTTCAACCCCTAACATGTAAAATAGAGCTCCCTTGTTTAGCCATAGCTGAAAGTCATATCAGTATGAAACCCTGACCAGAAAGGGACTCCATGAAACCCTAACCCAGATTTTGTCCTGATTGGGGATTTTTCTTGCCAAAATATATGACGATGTTCAGCTGGTGCAGGTTTTTAAACTGGTTAGAGAGCAAGGCACTACTGGGAGGAAGTGTTTCCAGGCTCAGATGTGGATTTCAAACCCTTTCTCTTTCCTTCCAAATCTCAGCTCTTGCAGGCAGTATTTTATTTTTAAATGAGGGCAAAACCCAGTGTCTTTAACTTCATAACTTCTTGTTCAGAAACTCTAGCAGTGTGTGATAGTCTGGTTAAGAACTGTTTATCCTGCAGCCATGCCAGCAAAGCAATGCACCCTTGATCTTTCCATATGAGCTGTTACACAGAGAGCAGGTTTCACAGCAGGTTCCATGGCACAAAAGACATCACGATGCAGAAATAATGCTCCAAACAGCCAGACGCATTCTCACTTCTACAAATGTCTGAGCAAACATCCGCATCTGGTATTCTGATTTTTTTTTGTTGTTGTTTTAAGGAAAGTGAAATTCTGAGGATTAGCTTTTGTACTTTGTCATTTAGGAGGGTCTCCACTGGCTCAAACAAAAGTGTTCTTGTTTTGGATCTGACTGGAAATTGGTCACTGGATCAGGAGCACATTTTCGACAAGTTCTGCACAGAAGAGACCTGAAATGCAAGGGCTATGTTTTCCTCACAGTAGAAATGTCTAAGGATGAGATTTGCAAGGCTATAAAAGAAGTCAGCATGTTTTTCAAAGTTCTGTAGGCTACAGATTCAAACACCAATTTAAATTTTGCCAAGGGAATATTTTCCGTCCGTTTTGAAATCACGAAAATTCTCATTCAAAGTGTTGTTATTCCATCTGGGTAGTCAAAATTAGAGAAGTAAATCCTGAGCAAACAAATCAGACTTTTGCACCTCACTCTGTAAAGACAAATATTAAAATTGCAAACAGTAGATAAATAGAAACACTCTGAAATGCAAATTAATTGTTACCAGCGATATAAGGCCAAGCCAGTAAAGCACTCTCATTAAGAAGCTTTATGGAGGCCATAGATTTAATTATCAGGGGCAGTTGTACAACTCGTTCTGACCTACCAGCAGCATTTTTGGTTTGCACAGATGGGCCATAGTGCTGTTTCTTTCCTCTCTCTATCTTCTCCATTCCGCCGAACAGGCAAATTACAGAAATCTATAAGTATTCTGCTCAGCAAAGCTCTCACCCTTGCTTGTCAGTCTTGAATGCAGCATGCTTTCTGCTGGCAATAGAGGTGGGGACAATTTTCAAGACTGTGAAAATCTTATAAGTTTCATTCCTTAATAGTTATTATTCTGCAGTTGGCAGAGATAAATGCAGCCTGTTCTCCCTGCTCATTTTCTGCTAACAGCAGTAAGTGTCCTACATACTTAAACTGTGCGCCATGGACATGCAGGGTGGAGGACAAAGACAAAGTTTACACAGCTGGCTTAATAAATAAGGGGCTCAAAATGTTTCACTAAGTATATGTAGGGTGTATAACTCTTCTGCTAACTCACCATGAAATAATGAAATTTGGGGCCTGCTGAAGGACATATACTGCACTTGGCCATGATAGTTTTACAGGAGGGCAAAGACTTGCGAGAGGCTTGGGGTCTTATTTTTTTCCCCACAAAGAAAAATGAA
>NW_009260066.1:5765734-5773745 GCF_000687185.1 Egretta garzetta
ACAAGGAAAAATGAAACTGTCAACAGCACATTGCTGAAAAGTCCACAAAATAAGGCCCTGGAAATTTCTTCTATATACTTGTGCAATATCTCAATAGAAAAAAAAAAAATAGTCCTGCTTATTGGATTGTGTTAACTGCTGGATGGACTTCAATATTAAAGTATGTCATCTGTGCTTTCACCTGGGAGTCCCTGATCCTATCATTCTGGTGATTCCCTTCAGTAGTCAGTTTTCTATAACCTGCATTTCTGTTCAGTCACCAAGTAAATGCATTAAAAGTTTACAGTGCCATTCAGTCCTCGTAGTACTTGCCTTACAAATTTTGGACCACTGTCAGTGGAAGTTCTTCATCCTGTGCCTCTGGAAAAAGAAAAAAAAAAAATCTCCTTGGTCCATTGTCATCTCTAGGACCAAAAATTTTGGATCGCCAACCCATATCTGAAGAGTGAAACCTTCTGCCTTAAGTTCCTTCTCTTATAGACAATGAGGGATAGGATAAACAAAAAGGACAGTGGAAAAGACAGTTTTCCTCTGCTACACTATGTAACTGGATAAACTAAAGTCTGACCTGATCTTTTCTCATGTATTTAAAAAAAAAATCTCTTATTGAGTGCCTGAAAATACACTGCCAGCTAATGAATATATAGGACTCTTCAGATCTTGACTTTTTTCTTTTTATGTTGTTTAAGAGGACCTGTCTCCCGTCTGCCTTGACACCTTCCTTCAGCTTGTCTGATCCATTGGTTAGCAAAGGTTAAAAGAAAGAGCTTCTGCCTGGACTCACAGCTTCTGACCCGTGCCACACAAAAAGTCAGGGCATCCTCTAAGGTAACAGTTTTCCCACAGAACCCAGTTGTGAACACCAGACTTGCTTTTAACATACTTAACTTTTAAAAACAATTTTCTTGACATTGATGTATCCATGTACTTAAGCTACAGTTAGGATCACAGTGAGAATATTTCCTTATTTCCCAGCATTAATGTTCAATTTCTCTTTTAAGGCTTCATAACTGCATTTTACTTTCACTGATCCTTGGTGCCAGCCAGCCCTAGCTTGCCTAAGTTTCACACAGTGTGGCTGCATTCACTGTGCTAATCTTATGTTACATACATTTTTTTGTCACTCCATGTGTTTCTAATTGGTTTCCCAAGCACCCGCAGCATTACAGCTGCTCTATTTGGCAGCTGCAAGTGCCCACAAACCCCTGTGTCTTCCTCTTCTACACTGTTTTAGGTATTCTCTTTTGGCACTAAAGTGAAAACAGTTGTAATCAGATGTAAAGTATAAAAAAAAAAAAAATAAATGGAAATCTTGTGGCTTTGATGTTGCAAGAAGAGAAAAGTCTCTTCCTGCGTTATGCCCACTGCCCCACCCCAGAGGGTGGAAGCTGGCATTTCTAATCTGGGGTTATTATAAGAAATTACGAGCAAAATAATGGCAACCAGAGGATGAATGACCAGGAATGCACAAGATGCAGCTGGTGGTGCACTAGGCAGAGGCGAAGGCAGGGCTGACCACAGCATCCCTGTGGCTGCAGGCTCTTCACATCCACGTGCAGGGATGCCTGGATGGCTTTAGGAGGTTGAGCTCTCCTCCCAAACCCTGCAGTGCTTTCCCTGCCTGAAAAATGGCATACTGGAGGTTATTACTTTACAGTGGAAAATGTAAATATTCTGTAAAACACTCAGGTTCTTGCATAAAAGGCCAAAGGGATTACTTTAAAAGCGCTTTTATGACTGGCAGGGGAATAAGCACAGCAAGGTGCTTCATAAGCTGCCTGCAAACGAGCACCAGGGAAATGCAGTGTGGAAACCCATTAGGGAAAGGACTATATTATCTGTACATGCAGAGAAGGTGGGTCCTCACTTTGGTATCTCCCATCCCGCCTGGGATAGATGCACTGCAAGTGAAAGGCACAGTGCTCATTTTAACAGTCATGCAAGAATGAAGAGCAGATCCAAGCCCAGCACCACCTGAACCTATGGTTCGAGGAGGTCTAGGTGTCTTAAAGTCAATGCCCGACCCTTGAGTTGTCCTGAGTGCAGATGTCCTAAGGCCATGGTTGGCTTGGCTGTGAGCATCAGCCCAGATCCAGGCCAGGAACCAACCTACTCCTCCTGCGCAGGCCGTTAAACTGTGCTGTTTCTATGTCTATCACCATAGTTTTAATTTACTGGACTAATACTCTAGTAGGCCTGTAACAAGAGTTTCTCATAACAAGTGAATCACTATTTGTGTATAGGAAGGGACGGAGAAAAATAATGAGTGTGTCTCAATCCTGTGTTCATTTTTCATGGAAGATCCCAGTGGAATGGACTAAAAATAGTTGTGTAGGACAGCAAAATTTTTGCTTAATAAGACAAGGGTGCCCAATCCACGCATGTAATCCTTGTAATGGTCCTGCTGACTCGAGCTTTATATGGGGGTAGAAAAGAACTCCTACAAAATATGCTGTTGCATTAATTATAAGTTTTCCATTTGACAGCTTAATTAAGAAAAGAAGTTAGTGTAGGGCTTGCAGAATTCATGATGAATCACACATATTCGTACAGACTTCATTTTCATGTTTCAATTATACACATTCCTAACTGATGAACAGCAACATAGCATTTTCTGTTTAATAAATGTGATATCTGTTGGAATTGATAACATTAGTTCAGTAATTACTGAGCCATTATTGTCAGGCATCAGGAAAAGAAAGTGGAAGGGTGCCCTAGTTATTAAAGTTTAGTATCAGCACTTAAAAAAAAAAAAGCATGGGGGCTTTACCTACAGGCGCAATACTTAGCAGAAGTCAGCAATAGAAGATGCCTATGGATCCAATTAGGAGACAAGGAAGAGAGGAACAATAGCTTCATGACTGGAGAACCAGATGGAGGGTTGGGAGATCTGTGTTTAATTCTTGTGTCTATCACAGACTTCCTGTGTGGCTTTGGTCAAGTTATTTCATCTCTTTATGTCTCAGCTCCCTATCTGTAATAAAGTGATATGCAATAATAAAATATCGCCTTCTCCCACACTTTTGTCTATCCTTTCCAATTGCAGCAACTTGACTTTTGGGACTATCTGCTTCTCTGATGTAATAGCCCTCCGATTTTATGGGGAAGCATCAGCTGTGCTACCATAATACAAATCATTGTAAAAAAAAAAAGGTGAAAGCAAACCCCTTCTTATGTAGACACTTAGAGCAATAACCTTGAGAGAAAAGGGGCCAAATATCAGCTCAAGCATCTTTTCTAAAACGCAGGGTTTGGTACACCATTTTGTATCCAAACTTTCCAAGAAGAATTTCCTTTTTCTTTTTCCCAGATATGGTGAGAAGGAAACAGAGGTTACGAGCAGGGAATACCTTCCCTGACAGAGCTGACAGCAGAGAGCCATGGATGACAGTTTAGCTGCAAATTCAGCCAAATCCTTTGGATTTGTTCCAAAAGAAGGGCTACTTTCTCAGCCTCAGGAAATAAAAATTTTCAAGAGGTAAGCATGCATGTTGATGCCAGCGATCTCTGTCTGATGGCTTCTTTCCCTTTTGCAACAATAGCAGCTTGAAATCAAGTGCAGGTATTTATTTCTTTGGTGACCTATCCGAAGTCTCTTACACTACCACAAAGGCAACTGCTTACACATAAAATAGCTTTCTGCCATAATTATCTTTGAATGTATTTATAACTATCTCTAACAAGATTACTGATCAAGAGCCTTGCCTGAGAGAAGAGCTCAACTTTCTAAGGAGCAGTGCCTGCTTTATTTTGCCTCCTCATCCCCAAAGATCAATAATGCACAAAGCACCTGACTCCTATTTCCCAAAACATTTTTTAGAAATGCATGCTACCTTGCTGATTTGGTGAGAGGTTCTGTTTTCATCAAGTAAAGCACAAGGACACTGAGTGTATGAAGCAGCTCTAGGTGGGCATTTTATACATGCCGTCAAGAACAATAAAAAATACATAGAATCATAGAATCATAGAATCATAGAATGTTTAGGGTTGGAAGGGACCACTAGTGGTCATCTAGTCCAACCCCCCTGCAGTGAGCAGGGACACTGCTAACTAGATCAGATTGCTCAGAGCCCCATCCAACCTGGCCTTGTCTTTCTATATCTTAAAAGTTATCACATAAATAAGCAGGGTTCCAAAGCAGGTGGTAAAAGTAGTTAGAGGCATACAAAGACTAAAAAAATTGAGTACCTTCCATGACCAAATGCACTAGAAGGGAGGGGATAGTTATTTACAAAATAACTGGCAATTTGGGTGCTCCAAATTATTCTCTCCCATAGCAGAGGACAAAGGTGCATTTGCCAAGGTGAAAGACCAGCAGATGGAAAGAACTACTTCCTCTTTCTGCACGACACACAGCTAATCTCCAAAACTCACGACATAGCAGGGTGCAGCCAGGAGCAATGTAAGATTCAAAAAGCATTAGGCACTTATATAGAAAATGAGAGCACTGGAATATTTCATTAGATAGGATTATTGTTATTATAATTATTCAGAAAGGCTAAAAATTCTTGTGTTTCAGGGTATAAATAAATCACTGTCTGAAGATAGAAAAGCATTCCCCCGGAGGGTAGGGGCATTTTGTAATTGTCTACTATTGCAATTTCTTGCATCCCTCTTTGAAATCTCCAATGTTGAGCACTGTCAGAAAGGACGCTTGACTGTACTAATGTACTACAGTGGATCCTCCTTCTTATGATTCACTTATTCATAGATGAAAATGCAAGTTGTGTGCTAGAACAAAAAAATAACTATTACTACTAGGGAAAGCCTGACAAGATAAATCCAGGTAGCAATACTTTACCCAAATTCTTGGCTGCCCCCTACAGCTCAATGGAAGATGAAACGCTGCTTTATTATTTGAAATGGGTGTTTGCTTTCTCTTTGAATTGCATTGGACTTTTATCTTTTAATGAGATGCTGGTGCTTTTTGGAGGATGCTATAAAATGGCATCTTCAGAAACAATTCTGAAGTACAGAGTGTGATGTAAAAACTTGTTGGGTAGACTAGACAGAACAAACAGATTAGACAGAGAAATAGATAGAGAACAGATGCTTTCTATTCTTCCCCTTATTCTTAATTTCTGATGATACTGGCCTGATAGCAGAATCTTTTTCTGGCATTCAGCTGCTTCTATTGCTGTAATGGCAATCAGGTCGTAGCTTTCTAGCAGCACAATAGCTTCCAACTCCTCTTGTTTGTTCCCCATGCTGCGTGCATTTGTATAGAGGCATCTCATCTGGGCTGTCGACCTCATCGCCTTCATAGCAGTACACTCCTTGTTTCCTTTGAGGTGGTCTGACATTTCAATGCACTAAAAAGTACTAAGGGATGAAGAAGAAGAGGATCTTTCCCTGTAACTTACAAGTTTATGTCATTTAAAGAAATCTACATAGCAAATGTGGAAATGAATGCCATCAAGAAGCAAAGGATTATTTCCTTACCACTTCATGCAAGTATTTTGGCAGAGACAAGAGATAAGCATCAAGACAAGAGCTAAGAGGACTCCACCTGCTGTGGCAGGCCGTGGTGTTCACCATAGTGCTGCGATGCACATCCACTGCTGGACCCCTTCTCCAATTTATCATCTCACATTTGATTGTTACTAGAAATGACTGCAACTGTTCCAACTGAATGTTTTTGTTTTTCTTTTTCCCACTGGAAAATGCTGATTTGTCAAAATGTAGCTGATCCATGGGAACAGAATAATTTTAATGAAGTTCTGGTTGAAGCCAAGGAAACTGGCAGCTGTGCCAGTTTTGAAAATCTCTTGCTCAGGCAGGTTTCTAAAATTATTCCATGCTTCTTTCTGCCTGTTCACCTGATATACTGCTAAAGAGACCGAGCTCCCTCAAGTCCCAGGCTCTCAGCCACAGACTGGCCAGAACTGGAAACAGATGCTCTAGGTGCCATCTCTGGAGTTCACCAAGACCTGAGAAAGTTTGGGAAGAAATATTTTGAAACTATTAAACAAAATAACATTTCAATTTTTCTTAAACAGAGCTGTGGACTTGTTCAGGAAGACATTTTGAAAGTTTGGTTTTCACTTGAGGTTTTTTTTTATTTTGAAATTTTTGACTGAGTGGCTGAAACCCAGCAGAGCACACTTCTTTGTTTTGTAGTTACCACTGCAAAGCCTTTCGGACTGATCAAAAAGAAGTACAACAGTTCTGGTGGGTTTTGTCTCAGCCAAGGTGGCTCTGTGGAAAATCGACCTGTGGAGGTGCCGTTGTCTTTTCCCAGCTGTGGAAAGACCTGCATGGTTAACTGAGGCTAGACACACATAAAACTTCAAGAGAGCTACAATTCAGCAAGATACATTCTATTCCTAAACATTAAAAAACCCTCTGAAATTAGCAGGGATTAGGCACGCTACCTACTGTAGCCAGATAAAATAGTCTATTGCTTATCTCTCTTTGGTTGTCCAGTTCGGTGATTTGTACTCAAAATGCTAAAAAATAGAATTTGTGATGAGAATGAGGGTTTGTGTTCCAAAATTAGTTTTATTCTTAGTATCTGAAGCTATTGCTCCATTTTCTTGGCTGTTTAGAGATACCAAAATGGCAGCTTTCATCTACTTTCCAAAGGCCATGAGGCCTAGTTGCTTCCTATATTAAATGTCAATTTAGCATTGCCTTTTTACCTTCCTCTTGTTTTTTATTGTCCCATCTCTTTGTGACTTTTCCCCCCTATTCCTATTGTATCCAGTCACCCTGCAATTTTCCCTTTTCTGTCTCCATCTGGGCCAAGTGATGTAGCTGGGGCAAACGTAGGTTCTGCTCTGACCTGTGCAGGTTTTACTCACTTCTCCCTTCCTGGTGTGGTTTACTACACAAGCTGGCAAACCCAGTTTCTCCTGGGGTGCCCCACCTCTGCCAAGGTTAGATCTTCCCTGTTTGGACTATTGCAACACCAGCAGTCTGCCAGCACCTGCTCCTTCTGGTGCTGGACAATGGCTGCCAGAGGTTTTGAATTCCTCATTGTCACATGTCCTTTTAATGACCTCCAGAGCATACCACCCCCAAAGTACCCACGTGGTCTCTCTCCCCTCTCAGAATCATCTGCTGTAGTCTACTGGAGAAAAATACCGGATTTCTGCTTTCCTTCTGCCAGTTCTGTTTTAGAAGAAATTTTGTAATGATTTGTTTCTAGACTTAGGTCTGCAGGCCTTTGGATGTCTGAAATGGTTTCAAACCCAAGACCTTTTCCATTTTACGTAATTCATGTTCCAGCTTCCGTAGCCTCACCGGGCAGACCCGTTTCTTTGGGCAGAAGAAAGCCCTCCTCCACTGTTCTTTAACATGTGAGACAGGGATTAGCTATCAAGATAAAACCACTGCATTAATCAGTTTACAGAGGTGTAAATTGTTTGTCAGAACACAATGCCAGCAAGGCAATTTTGTTTAACAACAATCCTAACAGCAAGGGTCCCTGGGGTGGAAATAAATAATCAAGCAAACGACCGGGACTGAAACTTTGAAAAACCAAGGAGCCATCTCTTACCAATGCATCTGCAGTATAATGAGACCTTGCACAAAACTCCAGGAAAGGAACCAGGCTTCTCTTTCTGTAATCCTGAAACCAGCACTTATGTGACTAATCTTTTATCCACACAAGCAAATTTATTCTTCAACATGAGAAAAGGTGGATGGGAGGACCAGGTCTTTGCCCAAGGTTTTCAAACTTACCCAGCACTGCCTTGGTTGTCCTCATATTCAACAGTTTTATTGGCAATCACAATGGGATTAAAATAAAGTAATCAGAATTAAAGCCAAACCAAACAGTCCTGGAAATCCCATCCTCAGAGTACCAAAGTTACACAGCATTTCATCCAATTGCTCCTAATTAAACCATCCCAGACATTTTAGAGATCGCAGAATCAAGCCAGTCCAGTTTTACAGTCTTGGTATGGAAATTAATTTTGTGCATTTGCCCGTATGGGGGTATGGCCTTAAACCCAAAGCTTGAGGAATGCTGAGAGCATCTCATTTCCCCTTGCCAGCTACTGCATGT
>NW_009260066.1:5773798-5797564 GCF_000687185.1 Egretta garzetta
CCCATCGCACTATTACGATCAGTCAGCCCACTGAAATGAAATGACTGAAAGGCAAGTCTCAGCAGAACTGGAGCAGCCCCTTCATTTTTTATTTCTTACTTTCATGTGTGTGAGACAGGGAGAGAGAGCAAGAGGGAGACTATTGAACTTTAAACTTCCTGATAAGCTGTATTGTGGGAAAGTGCTGTTTTTAGGTTTACATGAAGGAGCTACCTCTGAGAATGGCCTTTTAGCCTGTGAAAAAACTAGAAACATCCCAGGAAGTCTCCAAAACATTGTAGCACTGTGAGAATTTGTATAAAAATAAACATTGGATTATTTCAGTCCTACTCCCTTGAGAAAATGAGACCAAATTACTCAGAGCTACTAGCGTAATCTTGACAGAGGAAGGGAAATTAACAACTGATGCCAGGGCTTCTTGTTTTGTTTGGGTTTTTTTCCTCTTTTTTTTAGTATAAAGTAGTACTTGGAAGAGGCAGCAAAGGCAGGTTAAGCATCTGATTGAAATGGGCTCAGAGCTGAGACCAAGCCCTGGAGGAGAGCAAGCCAAGCCAGAAGGAGTGCTTTTAAAAGGTGTAAACTGGAATTCACAGAAACATGAGAGCTTGGAAAGCATCCACTGACAGACACAATCCAAAAGCAGACAAATCCTGGTCTCTGGAGTTCAGGGGATTTTTTAAAGCTTTTTGTCAAGAATTTTTCTCAGGAGAAATTAAGACGTGAAAGGCACAAGAAGTCAAGCAGGGTCCCATGTCACTGCAAAAGCTGTTTCTAAGCCTGGTCAGGAAAGTCCTTCATTTCATGGAAAAATTATTCTGATTAATCTGCCTTCCCATCAGGAAAGACTGAGAATCCCACATGGTAATAAACCCACATTTTATTCAGCATTGCCCCTAGGACTAGTAAAGAATGGTAAGAAAGAACACAAGATGTTGTGATTCCAGTAACTACTGGTAAGTGATTGCTATAAGTCAAGAGAAAGCTATGCAAAGCAAGGATTAGAAAGTCTAATGCAGGGTTATCTGAAACCATAATACTGAAAATGCATGTGTAAGAAAAGTAGAATGAAGGCGTCTCCTCCACAGGGATGTCTCCACAGCTATGAACTGCTCTGCAGTACTGAGCAAGGTTGAGCAACTCTTCGATGGACAATGTGCTGTGCCCTTCGAGGGTGTGTGTGCTCAGAGGAGACCGCAAACTTGCATTATCCCCGGTTCCGAGCAATGGTTCAAAGCAGAGGCTTCATTAATGGTCTAACACATGAGATCTAAGCTTCAGACTTCAGCGTACTGCCCCTTTCTGTACTTTATATGGCACCAAGCAGACAAGGAAGAGACCATAATAAGCTAGAAAATAAAAAGAGATAAGGTATTCTGCCTGCTGTCTTGGCTGATTCTAGATTCAAGAGTAAAGAAGGGTTAAAAAGCATGAATTACTTTAATCTGAGCTGGAAAGCTAGGGTTTTTTTTAGCTGGACGTGTAACAAACTTGTATTTCCCTGAGGTGAAACACAGATGGGAACCCCCAGCAAGCATTGAAAAAGGACTGCAGAAGCAGTCAATGCTACCCACATCCCTTTCTTCAAAAATCATTCCAGGCAGCTCAGGAGTGGCAGCAGGCATGATCTGGTCATTTTGCTGTCAGATTGACCAACACAGAAAGACGAAGGTGAGGATCTCCGATAAAAACAAAATGAAGGCAAAGAAGTTGCTTCACAACAGAAAATCAATACCTCCAGAAGCGGGGAAAAAAAAAAAATTTTTAGCTTCACTGCCCAATCAAGTTAATAAAAACCTCAAAAAAAATCACTATACAACTGTATGATATCTACAGTGAAAATTCAATATCTACTGCCATTAACAACATCATTAATAACAAATGTCTGTTTAATTACTCTTGCTAAGATTAAAAAGGCCATTATTCTTGTAACTTGAGAAATTCATTAGCTGGAAAGTCTGTTTAATGCCAAATGCACCCCCCTTAAAGGAACAGGGTTTAATACTTAAAGGTATTTCTGACATTCAGGCATTTGTGTTGCTTGAAGAAGCACTACCCAGCTGGGCTGAAGTTCATGCTGTGGCAATAAGCAAGCGCTGTTACATGTCAGAAACCCAGATGAAGCTACAGTATGATAGACTGTCTTTCCTCCAAACCATTAAAAATACACAGGGACAGAGTAGGATTCTCAGAAGTACCTAAATCACTCAGGAACCTTCATCTATATGAAGGAAAAATAAATGCTTCTGAAAGATGGGCTTTGGTAGCTATGCCCTCCAGGAAATTTTGAAAATGCTGCCCTATAATGTAGTCTGTTTGAGTCAGCTTTCTCTTGTCATGTGCTGAAAGGGTCTTGCGCCCACCACTGTAAACCCTAACTCTGTGGATTATGCAACGTGCACCTTCCATAATCGAACCCTCATGACATCTAATGTTTGCATTTGCCTTGCTGTTGAAGAGGGGAAAACGTAGCAAAGGCAGTAGTGCCTGTTCATGCAGCCGTTTGGCTGATAGCCATTTTTTAATGGTACCAAACTCTTAACGCACATTCCATCTCCAGAACTAAATGCGGTTGTACGAGCAGGTAGAAGCAGAGCAATTACTTCCTTCTGAAGCATGAAACGCTGTACTCCTCCTTGACGGGAGTCCAGGGTAGGCAGAGGATCTGGTCTGTGGCACAGACTGACGTGGAAAGGTAAACACATTTCCCACCTCCGAGCTCTGTGGATGGTGCAGAAAGGCTAAAGAGAAAAATTATTGCAGTTCACAGCAGTGGCAAACAGGGATGCATTTAGCAGGGTAATTCACTCTGAGAGGTAAGAGGCTGCATACAGGAGTAGAGGCCCCGTTCATGTGCCCCTCCAGCTGGCCAACCTCCACACCAAGTATGCCTTGTAATGGCAGCACGAAGGAGGGAGCCAGACCGAGACAGGGGCCAGAAACAGAGCTTTCAAAAAAAAAATAAAAAAAAAATACTGACATGATTGGTATCTCAAAAACTGTGCTGGAAGAGGGCTTACTGCTTAGCCTGTTCACGCGCAGTTTCAATAACCACAGGCTACACACCAATGTCTGTGCAACACCTTGTGCATTTTACAAGAGCTGAATTAACTATTCAGCATAACACATTTTTAATAGTGAGTTGAGGGGGATTACAAAAATATAAAGGGACGTTAAAAAAGTCTAAAACTGCAAAATTTGTCTTTGAGGCCAGGGCAGTGACTTACCTTCTTTCCCTCATTTCCTCAGAAAATGACAACAGTCCTGGCTGCCACATTCATTGACGTGGTGGTGACAGCAAACAATGAAGAGCTGTGTGGCTGCTTGATGCGATACCAGGACAGCATGACTGAGTAGTCACATTCTGAAAATCTTATAGCTATCCCAGATCCTAAGAAAATCTCAGAGCCACCAGCCCCAATTCTTGCATACATTTGTTCTGTTTTTCTGCTTCTGGAGGATATAGGTCCCCAAAACAGAAGTCCAGCCTTCTTATGTTGTTGTTGCTGTTGTTTTAGCCTTTCAACCTTTCTCTCATGTTGGTATCATCCCCAATCCATATCTGTTTTGGAGGTGATTCCATTTTTCCCATCATGCTGCCCAGGGAACTTAACTATGGTGGAATACAGACAGTTCTCCCTAAAAATAAAAGCTTGCACTATTGGTTAGCACTTATAGCTCAGGAATAGTCCTACCACGTCGCACACTGGACGCTTTGACATAATGAAAGCAGAATGACTTGGAATTATGAGGAAGTAGATGTCAGGGGACCTGAGCAGTAATTCTGAAAATCTTAAGTTTGGCTCCTAAATATGAATCTGTTTGCCTCGCCCTGCTTACAGGCATTCAAAAGCCTTGTCTTTTACGGTCACTCTCCAGCAACATTTAAAAGCGTCTCCTTCATATTGGGCACCAATATATGAATGGCTACCACAAAGTCACAAACATCTTTTAAAAGAGCTTTTTATTAGCACTTCTGCCCCATTTCTAGGTCATGCAAGAAGGTACACTAATTCAGTGTCAAAAGTAGTGGTATTGTGGGCCAGTAATTATGTTAATACAGATAATGATATGTACTTGTATTACAGAAGCTTTTTCAGTGTTAATTTTGCAGTCAAGCAATTGCTTTGCTCTGTTTAGCTTTGCGTTTGGATAGCAAACGAAGTAAAACAACCGTAATTTTGGTCAGTCAGGAGTGCTGAATTACAGAAGTAAGAGGCTGTCTGTGAACAGAGGGCATTAACCATTTTTCTTCTGGCTCAGTTTTCTGCTGCCTTGCTCCTCCTGGGGAGCCTCTATCGGCTGGCTTTGAAATGCCATACCAATCCAGTTATACCTTGTTTAGCTGAGGAACATTACATCAGAAGCAAGAATTGGGCGTGCCAAAGAGCAATGCAGCAGAAAAAGTCAATATAGATTAGCCGCAGTGATTAACTTCTTTCTGAAATAGGCGAGATACTCGCAGCAAACCTTGAAGTGTCTATCACAGACCAGAGCTCTAAGGGATGCTGGTGTGTCGCTTAGGCCCAGGTGAATGGGTAAGAGCATCCATATGGCCCAATTTGTTTAGAAATGTGTATAATGTGTGACTAGATCCAGCACTGCTCTGGAGCAGTCAACCAGCCTTTATATCCAAAACTGAGAAGTCGGGTTGCCTAGGCTTCCATTTTAATTTTTAGAGCTTTAACCTGAATATGATTAGTAGAAACAAAATATAATTGCATTGTTGTTAACATCCTCAGTCAACTAACTACTTGAAATATGTGCAAGCATAACACGCAGGAGACAAATCTAGAAATGAAAAAGTATTTTATGTGTATAAGGTTGCCACATCCTTTTTCTCAGGAGCAGTATGATTTCCATACATATCAGGCTATCATACACTCTGGCTTAAATTAAACCATGGTACAAACACAACCAGTTTAAATGGTATTACCCCAGGGGTCAATTTGGCCCATCGGATGCTAATTACATCCCTGAAAATTAATACTTTTTTTTTTTTTTAAGGTAAATAGTCTTTTCTAAAATTATTTTTATGGAAAACAGGTTTTGTTTGTTTTTTCAAGAAAATTACATATTTGCAGAGTTCCTGGACTTTTTATGCTGTTACAAGTTACATCTGGTTTTCTCCACTGGCGTTGTCCAAGCCAACTTTAAAGGTAAAGCTAATCCAGAGCAAGCCAAGGATCTGACTAAATTCTATAAGCCAAGAAACAGCCAAGCCACAGAGAATATTTAGGCACGAGGCTCCTGCCCGCAGCCCAGTGCTGCAATCCCCAGGAATGCACTGCGATTGCTCGACAACCTTGAAAAGCCTGGAGACAGCTGCCGGTTCCTGGCTGCAGCCTCTGCTGCTGAAGCATTTTTTTCCAGCTTGGTTTCTTCTTGTCCCTGTCCGGGCCAGCCCCAAGCCGCAGGCCCTGGAGTAGGATTTCGGTGGCTCCCCTGTTCCCCTTCGCCCTGCAGTGGCTGTTCCTCACCACCCAATGGGGCTAAGCAAGGAGGATGGACAAACTTCCTGAGGCTTGAGGCTCTGCAAACACTCGCTCTTCCTTCTTTGCAAAAATAACTCGGGTCCACAAGCGCCTCTTCTTGCAAAGCCAAATACCTGACCCCGGCAGCGCGGTTTGTTCTTTTGGTGTTTGTGTCTGCTTGTTTGTTTGTTATTAAATAGAAGAGTGAGCTGTGTATTTCCACTTCTTATAAGCTAGGCTGGCAGGAAGGGGTCATCTGGATATGAAGTCTCTGCCCATACCTCTGGTTCCCTTCTTTATTATATGTTTTCCTTTCTCCTTGTTCTTTGCTCTGTAATTTCATTGTCTCCTGTATAACTCGAGACTTACAATGGAGTCTGAACTTGCTAAGCAACATTCTAACCCCCAAAATGAGTTTTTCAACAGATTTCAGTGAGAGCAAAGAAAGCACAGATATTTATTCCTCACAAGAAGACATAATATTAACTATATAAATCTCAATATAATATAACCTCTATGTTTATTTGTAGTGATATGGCATGAAAACCACCAACACCATCATAGCCGCAGGGCAGTATTCATATGTAAAATCTTACTTTATCCTGTGATAAGAATCCCTAGCTCAGGGCAATTGAATATGCAGCATGAAAAATGGTCGTGTAACTGAAAGAAAGATTTCTGCTCCTGTCTCCCATTCCTGTATCTGCAACGTTTGAATGCATGTGTTTCCTATATCTTCCTTTCAGAAGATAGATTGCATTCAGGTAAAGCTGAAGGAGCCGATGAAATGTTTTACTGGGAAAAAGTCCACACTAGAGTAGCAACAAGAACCAATTCATTAAATAAATAGGCTGATGCTTCCCAGTCTCATTTGCCCACTCCAGTTACTTGGGTATGTGTGTTTGTACACAGATCTTAGCATGTCTACAGGCACTGTGAGTGTCCATGGATATAATGCGGTGTCGCATTTGGTTCTCCCAGGGAAGATTTAAGCTTCCCACCCAAATGCAATCCCTTTCACTGTTCCCGTTTTGTTTTCTAATGCCTTCCCCAGACTCTAGAAAACTCAACTTCCTTGTCTTTCCAGAGCTGTTGCAAAACCGAGAGGCTCGCACGATGAGCTCAGACGGATGGAGCCCATCATCACCCATCGTGCCCGGACCCGTCCGGGCACCACGTGCCGCTCAGGAGCTGTTTCATCCTTCCTGTGTGTCTGCTCTCACTTCACTCTTCCCCGGGGGCTGTTCCCTTCCTCTCCCCGTTGCTTTCACAGTACTTCAGCAGATGTTTCTCAGTCCCTTCCTCGAGTGTTCCCACTGAAAGGGGGAAGGTAGCATTTCTTTCATCGACGGGGTTTGCCAGGATGGGGTGCTGTTTGGACACGGGGAGGCGTGGAGCAGCCTCTGCTGCACAAAGCCCGGGCTGCTGCATGCCAAAGCCAGCACTCGGTGTAAAGGTTCGTGAAAGCTCAGGGCTGGGTGGATGGGCAAAGGTCCTCTGCCTGGACAAGCAAACTGGAGTGAAAAGTGCGAAAGATTTAAGCCTTTTGGAAAGTTTACGTACCAGACAGCTACACCTCCCAGAGCTACACCTACCAGATTTCCATATCCCTGATGGGCTTTTAAGTTTGGTGAGGTTGTTCCCCTTCCCTGAGTACTTACGTCTTCCCTTCAGGAGCCACTTTGGTTTACCCAGCTCCAGGTCCCTAGGAGATCCCATTTTACATATCCTTTCCCCACTACTTCACTTGCTGTTGCCCTCTCTGCTCACCTTCCCCACACCCCTTAACAGGGCTCTTGTGCAATAGCCTGCTTCCAAATACTGCCACAAACTGCAATTATTTGTATTAACATTTTAATAGATTTTTCTGCCTCTGACATCTTCTACCTACCTAAAAGAAAGATTGTAGGGCTAGGACTGGTAATCTTTTTTTTTACTTTTTTTTTTTTTTTTAAAGAAATTGCCAATCAGCATTACAGAGCACAAGTAAAAATTGCAAAATCCTACTACTCACATGTGGTATTTATCACTTTTTTCACTCCCTCACTCTTCAGCTCTTTGCAGAGTTCTGCTTTGTGCTAGTAGCCTTCTTGGTGGTTATCAATTTTGTTTAATTTGCAAAGAAAAGCCATGTTCTTTGATTCTCCTTTGTAATTTAAACAAATTGCAAACTAGTTATTCATAAACAGGACCATCTTTCATTTGAGAAAGCAAGAACCAAAAGATTTTGCCTTAAAGTGGCAGCTCCCTGTTTTGTTAAGACAGATGTGTCCTATTCACTAAGAAAAAACAATAGCAAATCTGAAGGCCATGCAGTCTAAACATCATTTTTCATGCCATTTGGAGAAATAACTGGTGCAACAGAGATGAAGGGAAAACAACTCAAATTTTAGATGCATGTTAGAAATATATGTCCCTTTTTTAACATCTTAGTTTTTCCATGTTCCAAATAGCTAGCTTACATTTCAATAATCTTCTTTAAACTAGTTTTTCTTAACCTTTTTAAAGATTATTTAAAATAGCATCAATAATTTAAAGTTAAGCCTAAATTTATATGAAACACCTTCTGTGCCTATTGCATTCCAGTCTTTTTTTTTTTTTAATTAAGGAGATTCTAGCAGTCATTTCTGACTGCTGTGGCATCTCTCTGCAAATCCTTTCTTCAGCTCTGCTACAGTGAGGTTCATTTGTGTCATTCAAATCTTTGCTCTTTAAATATCCTCTTATAAATTTATTATGGCAATACATTCATATCTTTAAGTTTAATCTGAAACTTCGATAACAAGCAGGAGATGGAATAAATGAGTAGAAAGGAGACCAGATAAAAATTAAAATACTGTTCTGTCATTGCCCGTATAAACTATTAGGGACACTGACAGGATGGTATTTTAATTTTGTCCTCTTCTCCCTCACTTTCTCCACCCAACTTCACTCTTCCATCTTCAGCTTGTTACCAAAGCTTCTGATTAAGCCCAGGAACAGGGTACCACACACAACGTGCTCGGGAGGTCTTTAAAAAGCAGGAATATGAATGACACCAGGCAAGTGTCGCTGTGCTACAGCCCAGTGGAAGGGAACTTTTCTTTCATTAATTGTGTATCCAAGTGATCCTTGCAGAAAAAAACACCCTTATTGTCTAAACAGTCATAAAACACCAGCATCATTTAATGCCGTCTCTCCACCCACCCATGATTTACAGTGATATTCTGTGATCAACTGCTTTTTCCACAATTCACGCTAATGCAAAATCTACTCACAGGCCTTTTTCCAAACCTCTCTAAAGCAAACTGTTCAGAAGTGCTTTCACTGTGTGACTAAGAAACTGGATGTTGTTGGATTTTTTAACATTCAGGTATGACTGGTTTCTCTTTCCTTCAGTTAAGGGAGACGAAAACAAGTCTTTTTTTTCAGTTTTCTTATTTGTTGAGTATCCAGGTAACAAACTACTTAAAATCAAGCAAACAAAACTTGATAATTGGCCCCCATCCCCATCTGAGCCGCAGAAGGATGTAACCATGGCAACGTGTGGTTTAGAGCAGACCATTTCGTGTACCTTTCAGGATTTAAGCTTGTGAGAATCTATCCATTCCTAAGTAGAATTATCACTCCGGGAGCAGTTTGTTCTTTATTTTAAAGGATGGTTGAAGCTGTGGCCAGAAATAGTCCTTGACAATGTGTTTGGAGAGGGGGACGGGAGGTGGAAGGTGATACGGATGCACGCACAAAAAGGAAAACAAAACCAACAAAAAAAACCCCAAAGTTTCTCCACGTCAAGGAGCAAACAGGAATGGACACTGCAAAAGACAATAACTAGGGATGAGTCAAGCACAGCGGGTTCTCAGAAAGCTTGTTTTCTCATGAGCTAAGAATCCTGAAACAAAGTTATTCATATCTCAGCTAAGGTCCAGTACCTCTTTTCTTGCTTTAGGTAACACTCATTGTAATTGTATGTATATATAATGTTAAAGAAGAATTTCTGTGGAAAGAAATTAAAAAAAAAAAAACAAACAGCATACCCAGGTTTGTAACGTGGCAACCTCTTCTTAATCACGCGGATTCAGGATCTAGCAAAACTAAGTCAATTCAATACTTTCACGCTTTTTTTTCCCCATTACATAAGGTTTTCTAGGTTTTCTTCTATCTGTGTAATCTAACCATCCTTGTGTGTTTACAGTTAATACCTCTGTAATATTACTGTGTTCATAGAGCTGTGCATGCTATTTTGCTTTCTTCCTGCATCCCACTAATTAAATTTTATTTTTTAATGTAATTAAGAGTTGGTCTTGAAATCCATCCTGCTAATGTTAGTTTTTTGTTTTCCTTTTGAAACGGAAACTACAAACACAACAGATTGTAGCTGTCTCTTTTTACATGAGACAAGTCTCATTGTTTAACCAGAGCCTGATTAGGCAAATCAACTGACATGAGGATGAGTGGTTGCACTGAAGAGGTAATATGCTGCACAAGGCAATGCTCAGAAATATCTTGTCATGGAAATCTAAAGGAGAGATCTGTATTCAGATTTGAAGGGAATTAGACTGGAATCAGAATAAAAATATTCTGATTCAGAAAGAAATATATTCCTGTATTCTCACATATTATCCTGTTACCCTCTGCAGCACATGAAAGGGAAAACACTGTTATATATAGGATCTTTTTCAAGAGTGGATATCCTTTAGATGGGCAAATTCCACATTCTCCGCATGGCTCTAAGGCTGGAGGCCAGTTGGGTTACTGGCTGGACTATGTGTCGTGGAAAACCACGACGCAGTCCATGTAATAGCATAAAATGTAAGGTGCACACAAACACTCTCTTTTAACAGTACAATAGTCAGAGCTAGTGTTATTCTCTGGGATTACACATTGCTTCCCTTAATCAGCACACTGCATCCCTCCCTTTTCTTTTTTTTTTTTTCTTTTTTTGCAGTTGTTGATATCATAGAATCATAGAATCGTCTAGGTTGGAAAAGGCCTTTAAGATCATCAAGTCCAAACATTAACCAAGCACTGCCATCCCACCGCTAAACCATGTCCTTAAGCACCTCATCTACCCTTCTTTTAACATCCTAGGTATCTTATCCACCTTTATAAAAAATAATAGTTTACAATAAAAAAGAAACAGGGGAGAGGCATTTACAGTATTTAGAGGGGGCCTACAGTCAGATCTGAGTTTTGCATGTCTAAGATCAGCTTTTAGACCTGCAGAAGCAGGTATTCTCGATACGATTTCTCTAATTTCAGGGTAAAACCTGAGGTAGACCATATGGTTAGGTTATCATTACTGTGCTCCTACCAGTCTTACTGCCATTCCTATTGCTGTTACTACTACTACTACTACTACTACTACTACTATTACTAATACTATTTTTTTTCCCAAGGAATAAGGAGGATTTTATTCATCAGCAAATAAATATTGCTTGCTGTTTAATTTTATCCTCAGAGAATTTTGCATCTTGCACACTTTGATAGAAATATAAGCTCATTAACAGAATATTTTTTAACCAGACCATTATGACTTCATTTTGAATCAAAGCTCATTAAAACAATTATAATCAAATGTTTCATTTTCTTTTTCCCTTGTGAGGAACAGCTGAAAAGGTTATGTTTGTTTTTCTTTATCTGAATCTCTAGGGCTATATAAACAGACTACATGGACTTGTTTGTGCTCCTTTTTCTTTACATTTAAGGGTTTGCTCAGCTGAGTATGTGTGACTGTTGTTCCTGGGGTCATCTGTGAAGACTTGCAGCACAACAAGTTGCAACCCAGGCCGCACGAAAATCAGTGGCAATTCCCAGTTTTCTGCCCAAGCATGCTACCTCACCACCAAAGGTCCAAGCAGTGCCCATCTCTTCATGCTACGCCGCTGATAACCGTTTGAGAGTGTGCCCATCAGGGACAGGTTTGCAGGGTGTTTTCCTTCCCCTGCCCTGCTTGCAGGGACCGACACACTGTGAGCAGGAGCAAGGGGTAGGGTTGGGGAGCGGGTGAGATGGAGAAGATCCTCACTTTGGTATACTCCTTCCCCATGCAGACCTGCAGCTCAGGTGGCAAAAGTTCCTCTGGGTTCTTTTGCTGCTGCAGGGCAAAAATGCCTTCACACGAAAAGAACTGGGGCTCATCAAATTTTGTGTTTTGTGGGTTACTGGAATTGTACATGGACAGTTGCATGCCACAGACATTTCGCGCAAACCCCACTGAACCTTAACATTTAGAAAATGTTGTGCTTAATTCCTTGGTGCAGCAAAAGATCTCTTTTTCTTTCAACACAATCAGTAACAACATCACTGTTGTTAAGCCTGAACACTTCAGTAAAGTATATCTGTATTAAGCAGTCCATAATTCAAAACAAAATGACCAGCTCCAATTAAGAGAAAAGTATGCTGAAAACCTAGTAAATCTATGTAACAATAAATTTAGATTTAACGGATTTTACTCTGAAAGAGCACTACCTTCATATGGAAAGTGGAGATTTCTTTTTTCTCTGATAGAGCTAACAAGTGCACAGCATTTGCAAGCCACAAGAACAGCCCTTAGCTACAGTCCAACAGCACTTAACATCAAACATTAATTGTCTTTCAGCCATGAGACTAAAACCTGAAAGTTGAACATGGGCTAAGAGTGGAAAGCTCTGCGTACAAAATTTTGCTCAGGAAGGACAGTCCTCCCCATTTCTGTTGAAAACATGAATCTTTGCTACCCTGATATAACAGAATTTTTGTTCTAGCCTGGTATAACCACCATTTCTATGCAAACAATCAGCCAATACAAGACAAAAGATTCGCAAAGTAGCATAATGAGAAGCCATCAGTAACGCAAACATAGAAAAAAAAAAACCAGCTTAAACTAATGCATGGTTTTGCTCTTAATAATTGGCCTAGAAGTTGACATCTAATTTTCAGGGAAGAGATAATACAATATAAAAGGCCGTATTTTAAAGTAAATAATGTTCAAGCACTTTCTAGAAGCAAACTTCTTTATGATAGAGGTATTTCTGGGAGTCTTATTTGCCAATAGTTAGGGTAATCTCTTGGATTTATGGGTTGAAGGCAACACTTTCTGGGCTGTAAAGAGAGCTTATGCCCACCTTTTCCATCTGAGCATAAGACACAAGACAGAAATGGGGACAATGTCAGTGTTTGTTCAGCACCATGAAGGACTGAAGTGTTCAGCCCACTCTGCCAGATGCTTTAGGTGTCCTCTTCTTATTTCCAATTTGTGGACCATTTCCTAGGTGGTGAAGCACAGGGTTTAGTCAGTGCTTCACAGCCTAGGGTTTGCATGACCTCTTATCAATAGATAGGAACGGCTTTCACAAAATCTTCCACATGTCTATATTCAAGAATCACTTAGTCTAAGTGTGGATATGCAATTCCACAATTCCATGTTTTAACTTAATTTGAAATGCTTTATAACCACATTGCTAGCTCGAGCAGGAAGACCACTGTCTTTCTTTTTATCTTTTGTTGCTTTTTCTTTTTTCTGTTTTTTAATTTCACCCCTCCCCACCCCCCCATCCCCCTAGGCAAGACCAAAGGATTTCAGAAACACAGACAAGGATTTCGTGTGAGTCTCCTTGCACATTAATGGAAATGGGAGCTCTGCTCTTTCTGGGTTGCAACATACCTGCCTGTTTGTCTGTAGACAGATCTTCTGCAGGTGACAAGCAAAAGTCAGGTGGGCAAGCAACGCTGTTTTAAAGGACAACACATAAGCATTAAATAATACCCCATGTCTAAAACCTCAGCTAATTCTTTTCAATAAAATGGAATAATAGTAAAACCAAACAGGTGTTAGGAGTGCTGCCCCCAAAATTAGTAGAGAGGCTAGTTTGCAATTACAGTTCATTTCCTCAAACTGTTTCCAAATGCAGACCTCTAAACCAATGGACATTAGATTTGTTTCAGATTTAAATCAGTTTCGCTTTCAGAGTAAAGCTGTCAACTATGTTGTCAGTCATCCTCAGTAGGTTGCCAGGGGTGGGAAGAAAAAAAGGAAGATGGGGGATGGAGGGAAGCGAAGAAAGAGAAAATTCTGAGTATCAGTTCTCCCATCTACACTAGTCCTTCTTAGTTAAAAAGTTACTTCCCAGTGACAGCAAGGTTATGAGATATGAAAGACATTGTACTGCATGATGGAATATGTACATTTAATTTATTTTTTTTTTTAACTCTGTTAGTTAGGAGGGGCAAGCGTGACCCTTGTGTCAAGTCTGGTCTGCAATGGTCAAAGAGAAGGACTGTTCCTCTCAGGACAGTGCTGCTCTGTCCACACTTCTGCAGCTCCCGTCCTCTGCACCCTACTCAATGGCTGCCAAATGCATTCAGGACCCTCTTGCCTCCAGAGAGACAGGGTTTTCCCCTTCACAGTGAGGTTTGCCTGGAGGATCTGATTTTACTACAAAAAAGCCAAATGATTTTAAAGTATTTTTTTGTTGTGATTATTAATTACTCGTTTTAAGGAAGGCAGCAAACTGGAAGGCGGTGACCTACTCACAGATGCTGAGATCACTTAAAATTGTACAACGCAGGCAGTATGGCCAAACCCAGACATTCCAAACTTGTGAATCAAGCCCTATAAACCATGAGATAGTCTTGAAATAATGATCTTTAAAAAAAAATAATGAATGTTGGGTTCTCCACTGCCTTCTGGCTTTGTCATCTTTTAAGGTACACACGAGATTAAATTTTCAAATTTTCCTCATCAAACATAAGGACCTTAATCTTCTTTTTAGTTTGGTTTTTTTTTTAAAGGAAAGCTGAGGTTGCTAAAATACTACATGACACACACAACTTTGGTTTTCAAGAAAAACATCAAATATTACCACTTTTCTGATAACATCACAAGAGTTGGCAACACAGGAATAGCATCTATACATTGCAATAGTCTTTCCCAGGCACTTTAATAAGACTTACACATTTTATATACTAGCTGTGCTTTAATTAAAACCAGTTACTTTCTTTTGTTTGAAATAGCTTAAACAATTCAGCACTTGAAAAAAAGAAAGGAAAGAAAATAGAAGAAAGAAGCTATCTGGATGGGTTTCTAATAGTGGGTGTAAACCCAGTCATAATCAAGATTTATTTGTACAAATCATTTCAGTGGGAAAACAGAGCCTCCAAAGTGTGCATTCAATTAAGTATCATACCAAACCTTTGTGATCCTTCTGTCAGACCTGGCTAGTGTCTATGTACATTGTTAGTCAAACACAAAAATATCATAATCATAAATAATTCATATTTCTCATGAAAAGCTGACTTCAGTCTAAACCTTTGGAGCTCTGCATTTCTATTGGTGCTTGTAACTGCCTGAAAGCAAAAGCAACTTTATTATTACAGATTAAATTGTAGTCAAATATTAACTTATGAACTCTCTTCTGACTTCACAAGATTGTGTGGCATTTTTCCCTGTTATCTGAAATCCTTAATAATGCATTAGAAGACCGAAATTTCAGAAGAATTTGTTTGAGATTTCTTCTTTGGCTTCATCTGCAGTCCTCAATGAGCAATGCATCATCCAAACACATTATAGAAATTAGAGTCTGCATTCCATTATGCATTCAGACATTTATAGCAGAATGATAAACCTGTCTGTACCTCAGGGAGTTAGCTTTATAAATCAAGACTTCCTGTAAAAAGATTACATTCCTATCTGAAATTATTGGGGTTCTATATCTTCTTTCCATATCAAGTTACAATACACATCAGAAAAGGAAAGGAGAATGGAATTAAAGTGGGGGAAAAGTGGTGTTTTATTAGAGGCAAAATGTGTTAGTATTTTATTTTGATTTTCCGAAAGAAAGTAGAGATTCTAGAGTTTTAGGTTTAAACGATTCTCTGTTCTGGAGCTTATACAAAAAACCCTGATCTCTCAATCTATTTTTGAAACATCTGCTTCTGTAGTAACAGAAAACCTCAGAAGTCTTTCATGTATTTATCAGCACTGAGCTCCTCTGAGGGAGGAAAATACTGTTATCACTATTTTAGAGATCAGATGTTAAAGCACAGCTCCTCAGGTCTTGCAGGCGAGCTCTGACAGAGCAGGGGATTGATCCAGTGCCTCCCAAACCCCAGGTCACGGAAGGGGTGGAGTAAACGGAAGAGCAGTCACAGGAGCATCCCTTCTCAGGAAGCAGGACACTCTCTGCACCCCCTGGGACTTGGATAGGACATTTCCTGGCATTGGGTTCCCGGAGGCACCATCGCACAAGTGCATCTGGATGCCATGCAATCTGTCCTGCAGGTAAGATGCTCCCATCGAGCTCAGGATTTGAGCTGTCTTAGTAAACACAGTGAGAAATTATTCTGCAAAGACATGCAGAGAGCAGAAGTCTGAGCTCCACAGAGGGCACTTCCTCATGACCATCCCTTTATCTTCTTCTACCGCACATTGAACCTCCCCTTAAAGCCTCACCTTGACCTTCTTCCTGAGATGTCTGTCTTGCAAATGAAGGTCAATACAATGGCAATGGTCACACAAGACTAGGTGAATAGAAGTGCAGCAAGGTAATACTTTGCCTGAAAAAAACAGGTTTTGTCTATTATGTCAAGCAGGCATAACATCCTGTAAAAGACATTTGGTATACTTTAAGTTAAGAAGCAGGTATACATGGCATGGTTTCTTGGGATGAGGCACTTTCTAGCGATGAAGTGGAATAGGAAATATTAAGAAATATAGGGAATTAGGGAATACAGGAAATAGGATGGAGAATGTGAAATTATCTATTATTTTCTCCTTACACGTGTTAGTACTTTACTTCATTTAATTTATGTCAGTGATTTGATAACTCTGTCTATTCCTCAGTGGACCTGAATTTTCACTGAGAAACTACCTAAAACCACATCATTAATTGTACCCTGGGCATATTCAATAATGGAAAGGAAGAAATGGATTTCAGGATGGAGGTGCATGAAAGCAGTAATTTTGGAGGTAGGAGAATGTCCAAAGTCACCTGGGTCACTGGTTAGCACTGTGTGAATACATGTGAACTGGAAAACTTTCTCAGTTTTGTTATTTAAAATTTTGCATCTGAATTTCAGAGCTCAGAAAAAACACACTATGGAACACTCAGCTAAATTGAAAAAGTCCTGTTCTCCTAGGTCCAATCACTTAGTCCAATGAATGGCCTGAAATCCTATTAAGACGGCAGAGTCAGGTCTTCTGGGTCTTTAATTTATACCGCAAGTGATACCCACAGTGACTTCAGCATCTACACATTAACTTCATTTAAGCCACGGTGACTTATCATCCATGCATTAACTTTATTTTATTCACTGATTTGAACAGAGCTCTTTAAGGTTAAAATGCCTCTTGAGAACTGCAGGTTACATCCACCCTAAACTAATTGAAAGGCTCCATGGATCTGAAAACCACCAAAGGACACTGGTGGGTTCATATGACACAAGACCCTTGCCTTGAAAAATAAAAGCTTTTCACACATGTGTAAATGCAACCACCCCTCCTCTTTTTTTTTGGTTTGTTTTTTTTTTTTTTTCTCCTAGAAATAAAATCTGGTTCCCTGGTTTCACTGTGAAACAACATTTTCACATGTTACATTTTTCTACCTAGAAGCAAAGGTTTCAGGCACCATCCTTAATCTTCTCAAAACTGGAACCACTTGCTCATTGTCTGGCTCTTAGATATTCCATGTTAAATGTAAGCTATTTGCTACCCCACCATTAAAAGCCTACCCGAAAGCTAAGTCTGATAAGTTAATTTGATCAAGAAAATTTATCCTACATTGTTCACTTAATCTGGGATTTAGGCTCAGGAAGCCATGGAAGCAAAATCTGCAAGCTGAATCCTATTTTACAATCAATAATCCTTACTCTTTCCTAGTTCGTTACAATTAGAGATGTAGCACAATACAGATAAGGACTCAGGAAGTTTAACATATACAGTATTGATTCCTTTTTGTGCTTGTTTTTTATTTTATTTTTACATTATAAAATACTCCCAAGAGATGCAAACAAAGCCTAAGGAGGCCAGATGTACATGCTGTACCAGCACTACAGAACAAAATAATTCAGTGTATGCAATCTTAAAACCATAACCATTAATCTTTTGATGCAGTGCATCTCTGAGTGTGGACTCATAAAGTATATAATAAAACACAGATATGCCACAACAATTGAAGTCAAGTCCTGCCTTTTCTCAGCCATGTGACTTACAAGAGCAGAAGAAGAGCCCAGGAATGAGGAAAGAAATGAGCAAACAACCGAATCACTTTATGCTCTTAGCCCTTAAAATCCTTTAACATTTTGAGTTTTGCAGGTCAGACCACTGAACCACCTATTCTGTGGTGATGCTGTATTCTGATTGACTGGCATTCTCCACTGTCAGGCTTTCAGAGAGCTTTGCTGTCTAAAAACTTCAAAAAAATTTAATTGTTTCAGTGAAACTCTTCCAAACCATGTGTTTGAATTTGGGAATATTTCAGAACAGGGCTAATCATATCTGAGATGGGGCTAGTGAAAAAATTACCTCATTTTGTTTTATTGTTCATCAAAGAAATCACCAATGTCTTTTCTCGGAAAAGTTCAAATAATTAATCAATTTCTAAGGAATGTAATTCAAGTTTGACAAATGTTGGCATGTGAATCACGTGTGTGGCTTTGGCTGGTTCTGGGGAAGTGTACCCAAATTTAGACAAAATCACAAGGCTACTTCACAGCTCACAGCTGGAAGGGAATTCTGTGGAAGCTGTATGAATTGCAATGCAAATCTAAGGCAACTAAGTAACAGAAAACTGCATATCTGACTGGGCATCTCTTTGCCCCATGTTTGTGGGGGGGGTTGTTAGTTATGGCTTTTTATCCCCTTTTTTCATGAAGCAGTGATGAGAACCACACAAGAGAATGTTAAAAAGTAAATAACACTTTTTTTTTTTTTACAGCAAAGCTTTAAACAAAGCAAAGGGTGACATATTGAAGAAAGAAAACAAAATATCATGTATCATTAATCACCAACCATCCTAGGCACTAAATGAGATAGTCATCTTTGAAAAGACTAGGATGTGATCATATAATTTAAGACTGAATAATAAAGCGTGGGCATATTTTTTTTCTGCTATTTCTTTACTTCCAAGTGCCTCGTTTTGTGATCTTATTAATGTAGGCTCAGTGAAAACCATGTTGTAGTCATGGCGAGCAAAGGTAGTAAGAAAAGCTGGATTTCTGGGAAGATCATGCATTTCAGCAGACAAGGATTGGTCAGGCATGCCTACAAACTTTGTTTCTCTGATGCTCCTCAACATGGTATGTGTATGAGTCGTGTGTGTGTATCTAATATATAAATAATATAAGAAAGACATGGTTCATGTGCGGGAGAAAAATCCCATTGAACTATAACATTCCCAGATGTTATTTTTCTAGTGCAGTGTATATGCAGAGAGTAGCTTCCCCTTAAATAGCTTGCAAACCTCCTAGTGCTGTTCGCTGTACTCATTTCAGAGCCACCAGAAATCAGCCAAAGCAGCAATATGTATATAACTAGGCCTTGCATGTTTGTATATTTTTAGTAAACATATTTATTTGGTACCCAGCTGTGCCCCTGTGGTTTTTTCATATTGTTTTTGTTGTTTAAAGATCAAAAAGCACAGGCATATACTGTACATTGTAAAGAAAGGAAATGAGGAGGCAAAACTTAGATAATTTAAAAATCTCTCTGGCACCTCTCCAAAACACAAAATACAACCCTAGAGATATCCTTGAATATTACATTATGTACCTTGTGCAGAGCCAGGATCTCTGCACTGTTTGGTTTACATTACTCAAACTTCCACATAGTGAAATTCTCTTAGTATTGGCTTCCACAACCTCATTATCTTTTGTACCATCAGCTACAAGGGCCTCAAAGAAGCAATTTTTAACTTTCAAATGTGACTAATGTAACCATTTAACTCTAAAAGGCCTTTTGTTTCATGTCTGAATGTGAAGATGTTTTTCTTCTAATCTTCTTTCCTTGACAATAATGTGAACTGTTTCACAGACTGTTGAGAACTTTGTCTCAGTGAGAGGTTATTACTGATTTCTCCATTTACTCTGTGGGATCTTAAATCACATGAAAATACCTCACAAAGGAAGAAAAAAAAAATAAAATTACTTTATAAAGGTGGAAGGTGATTGAGATGTGTAAAGGTAATATCAGCATGAACTTCTCTTCATTGGAGCAAGATGGCAGGAGTGAGAAAGTTGTTCCATGTAGTGACAGCCCAAAACTGGGGAGGTCCTGACCAAGGTGTTAGCGGTACAGTGAAACCTCGGCGGAATTAAGAGTTCAATGGGGACCAACCGCAAACACAATAGACTGGAGAACAGCTGGTTGCAAAAGGAAAGCAAGACAGGAAAATGTGTAAGAAATGGGGATGAGCTTAGCCTAGGGGAGGGCTCATCTTTGCATACAGTGTCCTGTAAAGGCAAGCTCAGATTTATGAGCAAAGCAATTTTCTATTTTTTGCTTCTATTGTGTATCAAAATTGGTTTTTAGACCAAGAAATACCTTCTTTCTTAAGTTTGGTGGGTTTGTGATAGAAACAACACTTGAGAGCTTGCAATCTTAGTTATCACTTGAGTCAAACAGAACAATATTACTATGTTTGTGTTCTGGAGTTATCCTAAGGGAAATACGTACACTCAACATAAATCTGTGGCTTTCATACCCAACTCTTCATATTTTCTGAGACTTATCTTTTAAACAAATGGAATCAGCCCAAGAAAGTGGATACTTATGCAGCGAAGTATCCAATTACTTCTGTATGTGCTCCACCTGAAGAAAGGCTTCTGGATGTGGGCATGCAAAGTGCTTTTACTGTCATATTCACCTCCGTTAAACCATAAATACAGCATGCAGTTATGTGTTGATGTACTTCCCTAGAAAATATAAATGCCACAAGTATTATAGATTATCGTACATGGATCCTGGAAAAGTGTTTGTAGATCAAGATTTTTTTGCCCAGTTGAAGTCTCAGGGCAAAAGCGTGCCCTCAAGATGCACGCGAGGTTCCTGTTGACAACAAAGGGACCTGAACGCATGCGCATCCAAAGGCAAGGTCTGGACCACAGTCACGCCACAGGAGAATCTCTGACACTGAAACTGGGTTTATTTAAGTTTATAAAAACACTGAACAAGATATCAAAGTACAGTACAAGCACACAGGGAGAGAGGGAGATGCATGAAATACACTTGTGGAGCAAGCGCTCTGGAAGAAAGATGCAAAGTGACATGTTAGAAAAGCAAACATCTGGCATACGTGGAAACAAAGGTTGTCTGGATAAAGTGAAAAAGCAGTCGCTCAAAAGTGGCTGGAGGATTACGCATAAACTGGCATTTGAAATTCAAACAAGAGGGCAGTAATTAAAATCAAGAAAAGTAAGGGAAGCTTTTAAGGAGCTAAATTCTAGGTGGTCAAAATAAGCACTGATGGAGCAGAGTTGTCTGGTTCTTAATTTAGAAATCTGCATAGAGGAGAAAAATGAATGGAAATTAATGTTTGTTTAAATCACGCTGTTTCTAGATACCTCCATGAACAATATAGGCACATCTCAATGGGAGTTATATTTCTTTAGATATCTGTCACTTTCTAATATAGATATCAAATTAAAGAAAGGAAAAAACCCTCATATTTACTTTGAATTCCACAGAATAGAAAATGTCTTACTTGAAATGTGGAAAATTATTTAGGAGACATGTTTTTGTGTATGTATGTGTGCAACGAAGACTGATGGACAGATATATACGCATGTCAAGAGGTATCTTCAAGTTTACCTCTACAGTGGTTGTAAAACAGAATTTTCAATTCTGTCTTACAGTGGCTTTTGAATAATATATGTAACGATACATGGCTTTTCCGAAATACCAATATTAGTAGTACATTGAGTCTTCTACCTTCAGCAGATGAATCCTGTTCAGGACAACTGTGAAGTACTCAGTATTATTGCTGTAAGAGTTAATGCACAAACTCATTTTTAATAATTTTCTTCCCAATCCCTTTTCCAGGGAATGAATGACCACATTCATAACAAAAATCTTCATCACTGCTGTCAGTGGTCTGCCAGGGAAAGCTGCCTTCATCTGTGGACCGAGGAGCTTTGGAGTTACAGCCGCATGACCTGCAAGCCCACCCTGTAGGCCTGGCCCTAGCATCCCAAGAAGGATGCAGCACGAAAACAACCAGCAACACATATTTATGGTTTTAAGGATAAGCAGGGGGAAGGCCAAGGGCTTTGGAAAGAAAGTTTTACTTTCCCCCACAGCCCTTTGCCTGTCCCCCTCCTCCACGTACTCGCCGCTGCCCCACGCTGATGCTGTGTGTGCAGGCTGCCCCCAGCACCCCCAACGCAAATGCATCATCTCCTACCCATGTATTTCAACAGTTAAGCAGAACATGGATGGCTCTTTATTTATTGAAAGGGAAACACACCAATGCCTTCTTCCCCAGGGTCTTTCCTCCTCCCTGGTTCAATTCCCATTTAATTGCAGATGGCAGGAGCAGACGCAGGGTCAGGGCTAGTGAGGAAGCTGAGACCCCGCCTGTCCTATATCCCATGCCGGAACGTGTCCCCAGTGTGGTGGCACTGCTCCGTGCCATGCACCCCAGGCAGGGGAAGGACCCAGTGTCTGCACCACCCAACACATGCATTTGGGAGACTGGTGTGGCTGAGGTGCATGGTGCCCTGCCGGGGGGGCGTGCAGCCCGTCACATCTCCCACCCTCCAGCCCCCGAATCCAACCTCTGCCCTGAAGAAACAACTGAAAAGAAAAAGCACTCTAATGACAAAAGTGAAAGAAAAGCCTCAAACTAAAAGGGATCGATTTTTTTTTTCCATGAGACATTTTGTTTTCAGACAGAAATGCCTTTCCAGCTAAACAGAGAAAAACATAGACTTTTTTCCCAAGAAATGCTATCTCTCAGACAAAACTTGAAAATAGAAAAATGTTGCTACAAAAATTTTCATAGAAAAAATGTTCTCATGAGTTCTGATGATGATGGCTTCAGTGGGTTTATTCCCTAATTTTTTTTCAGGCAACACTCTCCTTGACCTTGCGGTTGAGTAAAGTTTCAAGATCTGACCTTAAAAGTTTCATTTTGGCCTCACCACAGGGAGTATGCATAGATTGTTTTATTCATACACACACAAGATTCACTTTGAAAGATTAATTTTTCAGATTAATCCCCTAACATCTACAAGTATTTATAGGCTGCAAAACAATAATCTGTTTTAATACAATCTCATGTACTGAAGAAAATGAATATATTGTTTCCATCTATCAATTAACACATTCACTTGAAGTGAGCAGTTCCTTTGTAGGTAATTCTCCTTAATCTCATTGCTTGGATAAAGCCAAAAATATTTGCTTGCCTATAGTAAAAAAAATCCACAGCCTACCCTGTACAGCAACCTACATAAAATCCTAAGAATGGTTATTTAGTACAGAAGGTTTCGGTTAACACTACCCTTATCATATATTTGTTTTAAAGTTCCCTATGTGCCCTTTGTAAAGGTCAATTGATTTATCGTTTCAAGATTTTTATCTTTTTATCAGTTATTTGCTAATACAGTATTTCACTTAACGTCCCACGTTTTCTCGAACCGCCTTGCAACAAAAAGTCTTCCTTTAATCATTTCAAACATTTTAGCAGGCAATCATTTATGTATGTATGTATGTATGTATGTATGTACGTTAGCAATTAAGGATACCTTTAATATTAACCTAATCAAGCTCCAGTTTGCGGTTAAGTAATCATCACTTTTGCTTCAGTGAGATCCTGCCTTTTATATATTTTACTTAACATATATACATACATACATAAAATAAAGTATAATAAAGGGCAGGAAAAGGTTTCTCTGGTTGTATTTTCTCCTTGTTTTCCTAAATGTATTTTCAAACCGTGAAACAAGAAACAACTGCTCTCATAGCCTGTCTGCACTCGAGACTAAATAAGCATGTGTGTTGTTTATTGTCTCAAGCCTCCTTTTCACTAACACTTTGTTCCAAATACTAAATGAAATAATGTATTTTAGGAAGCTGCTGATGACTGTGCGCTAGTTTCTGCAGGAGAAAAACTCCCTGCCATGTAGTTAGACCAACAGAAATGTTATGGTCAGCGGACACAGCTGACCGTGCTACCTCCACAACAGTGAGGACCTGAAATGGGACGTCAGCAAGAATATCAACATTGCCCTTCTCTGGTGATGGGTTCCACTAAATATCTGCAAAACTCTACTGGTGCGTGAGCTGCTGGAGAGAGGTTTCTCTGTTGACCACCAGTGGGACCACTAATGAATACTGGAGTAG
>NW_009260066.1:5797732-5813674 GCF_000687185.1 Egretta garzetta
GGTAGGGGGAAAAATCAGCTGCAAAATTATTGAGTTGATGGGGGAGTCATGGACAGCTTTCTGATTTGCTGGGTTTTATCATAGAGATGGTTCTTCAGGGTGCTGGACCTGACAGGCGTATTTTGCCTGGAAGATGGAGAGAAGATGAGTGTCCTACTGCAAAAGTCCTGCAGGGTTTTCTCAGTTCATTCGCTTTTCACTGTGCCATTTTCTTGAGGTGACAGCAACCCCTTCACTCGCTGGATTTGGAGTTCAAAATAGCCTCTGATGCCCTCCGCACATACAAGATCTGCGGTCTGAAGGAAGGTGTGTTGGCAAACAACACCTCGTCTATCAAAAATCTTCATGCAGAAGGAAATGGGTCATTCCATACATGAAAAAAAAGTCATTTATTTCTTCCTTAAAATAATTAGAGGGCAGAGCAGGGAGCAGAGCGACATTTTAAAAGGAAGGACAGCATTATTTCATCACATCGACAATCACCTTGCTTTAATGCAATTTAGAAATTTCTGATATTGGAGAGATAAATTAGGAAGATAAATTGCTGGTGACAGAGACAGGATCAGAGAGAGTCTAAGGACTGTGGCATGTGTGTTTTATCTCCACGAACACAGATTTTAATACCCTGTGTTTTATTTCTGCACAAAACGAGGCTGGGTTACCTTTGCCTAGTAGGCATAATTGTCTTTTATAAAAGAGAAAAATGTATAAATTCTGAGGGAAATGTAATATCTTTTGACATTGTTTTAGACCACCCACACGGCAAGCTATGGAAGCCAATAATCTTAAGCCAAAATATGTTTAAATCACTGAACAAAGCTTTTGCCTTTTTACACATCTTGTATTGTCTAATAAAAACAACATGAGCTGGTTGTGAACTATTTAGAATTTTTGAGCCCACTCTTTTGTCCATTCTATAATGCAGTTATTTTTCCTGATATAAAACCCATTTTCAGTAAAAATATACAATCTAATGTATTCTGAAAACAGGCCTCCAATTTAGAAGGGAAAAGAATGTCATCTATTTTTAGTGCTGCATATATTTTAGTACCTGATATAAGGTCAAAATCTGCTCTGATGCAAAGGATTGATGAAAGAAAAGGATGCAAGGGTATATTTACTTTTTATCGGAACCTGGTTTTTCTTTACCTAAAAATCAGAATTAGTGTTGACCTAATCCTCACCATACTTAGCACCAATTTTGGAGATTAGTGCTGCAAGAGAAGTCTCCCAGCACTTCACGGCCCTTACTTTATGCTTAAGGGCTGAAAAGGGTATGCCCTGCAGAAGGTTATTACCATCCACTCCCATTCACAGCTGGCCCCTAGCAAGGGGACGTGTTAGTAACGTGGGAGGTGAATTCGAGACCAGTTTCCCTCAGACAAGGATGCTTCTCAACCAACCCCCCCTGAAAGCATTGGAAAAGGTTAGCCTGAATTCAAATGAGCTTTTGATTGGTTTCCAAGATAACAAAGAGAAAGCATCAACAAAAAGAGCCTTTATTTCTGAATTTGAAGATTTTTGCAAAAGTCGACACAAAATCTGGATGACAAGCATTTGCATTTGTCCAAAAAGCTCTGAATATGACCCCTTTAATTAGAGCCATCATCAGATGTAGTATCTTTATCTGCAAGGAGTCCCACTGGCTTCAGCAGAACCATTAGTGGAAGAAGCAGTCAGCAGCTCCATGCAGATAGGGATTACAAATCCTAGTGTTTTATTTCTCTGCATTAACTGTTTTCTCTGTATTGCCTATGGAATATTTACAACCTTTAGAGTAGGGAATTCAAGAACGGTTTCCTTTTATCCTTCTTTTGTTCCTGCTATAAGTAATTCCGATAGTAACAAAAATATTTCCGAGACAATGTTCCAACCCTGTACCTGAGGTTATTCTGGAAAATGTTTTTGCTTGCCAAAGCTGTGGCTTTGCATAAGGTAAGGAGCCCTGTGCTCTCTGCACTTTCTCCAGTAACAATGCTTTGATTCAGCCAGCCACCAGCTTGAGTTGAACACAGTGATTAAGCTTGGCTTAAGTTGTGAGAATCATATCAAACCTCCTTAAGTTCAGTCCAAACAGTGGAATGAAAACATATCTTTTCCTTTAATAAAAAAATTATGAGCTTTTAAAATGGAGCTTAAAACAAGTGGTCTGAATTAAGTTTTAGTTGTGACCTCAGGTATTGCTCTTTTTCCTTGTAAAGCCTGGGATTTGCAAGTTATTTGGCTAAAATTTCAGTGCAAGCTTGAATAAACCCGATCACCTAACTCATATTTTTGCACAAGATGAAAAAAAAAAAAAAGATTGAAGTGTGAGGGGTAAGAGGCAGAAGAAAGGTGTGAGGAGCAGCAGCTGACCTTGAGTGTTTTGTCCTTCTCTTCAGGTTGATTATTTTAGCACAAATGAGGGAAATATACCTATATAAGGGAAAGAAATTATGTGCTAGAACAGCATGTCGATCTGAGATGGGAGCAATTCAGTTTCCCATGACTCTTGTAGCAATGAAAACAAAAGTACCAGGCAGGACAAATCCCTGGACACTATCATTGCTGTGCAGAAGAAGGGGTATCTAAACTTAACCCGGGTTGGAACGCTTGGTCAGGTGCTGGCAGCTCATCATCTGTCCCTCGCTTGCACGGAAGAGAGCAGACTGCCTCTCCCCAGGGTATCCATGCTTGAAATGCCACCCATGGAGCCCAGCAGTTTCTGGGAATGACAGCTTGCTGTGTGAGATGAACAGGACCATGGGATTCGTTTCACTGCCTGGGAGCCACGCACAGGACGTTGCTTCTGCAAGAGGGGAGGGAGGCGACCGGGTGGTGCAAGGGTGGAGGTGGCCCTGCCATGCTGTCGATGCACTGGAGCCTCACAAGATAGACTGCTCAATCTCTAGTGGGAATAACTGTAAATGAAGCAAAATGTCTCAGTCAAGGCAGAATTTTAAAGCCAATCTTCTACTTCCCCTGCTTCTCCTTTCTGTCCTCCTCCGATACAAGGAGGAGATTCCTTCAGGCTGTTTTACCCCTTGATTATCTGGAGGATTCATGGTATTCACAGAAAAATTACTTAATTGAAGGAGACCTACATTTTCATGGGACAGCTACCATTTGGATGGTTCCTATCTTCTAATACTTTTTAATCATATCACCATGGTTTTGACCCTAAAAGTAGAAGCAGAAACCCTTCCATGCAACTGACAAAAACTAGCTCAGCTTAGCTCACCTCCGCGTGATGGAGGAGACATCCCTTTGCTACTAAGGACACAAAGAGTATTTGCAGGAACGCAGGCACAAGCCTGCAAAGCTTTAGCTCTGAACAGTTAAGCGTTTTACTGGGGCTACTTGCATTAACCTGATAATGTGCTTAAACGCTTCGCTGGGCTGAAGGTTTTAGGTATATATATGCGTATTCTTCCTCTATAGAGTAAGTCTATACCACTGCTAAAGGCTGGTATGTTACTTTTAGAATGCTGGCAGCAGAAGCACCCAAAAAAAGGCTCTTTGATGTAGGCTGCACCAATTGCATAGCCAAAGAGGAGCTCCACGGCACAGAAGCCCTTGGTGGCATTTACAGATGTGGTCCCTGACAGTGCACACCTTTCCCCTGGCATGCAGGGACGTCAGTGTGGAGCAGCCAAACGTAGCTCTATTTTTCACACCACGTGTGTACACGCATAGAGAGTCCAGCACAGCCAGAAGACCCAACAAGCGGTAGGGTGAAGTGGTGACCCTGCCAACCATGGGCCATACACTGGGCAGGTTGGCTGGGAGGATCAGCGGGAAAATCTTCTCCAGCTCAACCCTGGTTTAGTTTTCACTCCTTTTATTACCAAAATGTATGGCTGCGTGTCTAGAAATCTGCAGTAAAAGTAACGCTGATCTATAGAGAGACTACAGGCTGCTTTGAATTCTCATCAAGTCATGGGGAAAAAGTCTCTTTAATTTCAATCTACATGAGAATTTGCTCATAGGAGTTTTGCTAAGATGGAATGAGCTTAATTCTCTCAGGTCCAAAGGAACGTACCTGTCTGCAAAGTAATATCTAATGGTAGAGCTTTTAACGTTGAAAACATCCCACCTGATTTCAGCATTTAAGGGTCTGCATCCCAAGGGAGACAAATCCCCAGGTGCAAGAAGTTGATCTAACGCAACAGCAGCTCTTAGAAGTTTAGCAATGAGCAATTTGCATTGTTTCAATCAAACATCCCCCCTCCCCCTGGTGCACCATGTGAGAATCCGAGACTGTTCATAAATACAGATTCCCCTTTCCCAACTTTCATCTGCTGTTCTTTAAACAACAAGAGTGAAAATGTTGCGTTTGCCTGTGTTCCCATGGGCTCACAGCGATTCAAAGCATCTCACCAGCACATTGTAGTTTTTACCTATTACTTTACATTTTTGAAGTGGGACAATGCAACACTGGAAATGGTGAGGTTTTAGAGTAGAGATCTGTTGAAAAAAGATTTTAATATGGTAAAATCAATCTAAAATCTGTACTAGGCAAGCAAGTGGCAGGGGATAACATGAGCAAAGGGAATAAAAAGAGCTCTGAAGAGCCCATACCAGTTGCTAATACTTAATCTCTTTAAATAATGAATTAGCTGCTCATATCTACTGTCGCTGCTAAGAGAAAGCACTTTCTTTGTGAAGTGAAGTAAAGCTTGAATACCCATGAATTATTCAATATAAAGTGTGCCAGTTAAAATGCCTTGATATTGGAAGTCAAGTGTAAGATTATCTTTTGTCTGTCAGAAAGCATCTCTCCCCTGTTACTGAGACTTAAGGGGGTGGAAAAAGGGGCCAACCAACGCGCAAACACATCAAGAAAAATAAGAGAGGAATTGTAGTAACAGACAGAACCACTCCCAGGATGAGCTTCAGCCCTTTGCAGGAATTACTCTGTCAGGCTTTATCCTGTTTATTGTTTCTGTTCTCCTTTGCCTCCATGATCGCTCCATCGTCTGTGACTCCGAGGGAATCACTTCTGATGCAGCAATGCTGCTCCAAGTTTTCTTCCAGCAGAGACAGTATCAGCTATTTGCTGACATGGAGAAATATATTTCCTTACTCAGGTTTCTAACAGCTTCCAGAGCTGAATGATGACCTTTCCACTGTATCAGAATGTGTAATCTAGAAGAATGCGCCTTGCAGAAGAGTCTGGCACAGAAAATGACTGTTTCTTAGGAAGGCTTAGGTCATCTAGCCCTGGGGTGTGACTTGGGTTTTCCAAAAGGCTGGGAAATCAGATGCTGTTTTTCGTCCTTCTGAGTTTTTTTGTGTTCCCTCTTCATACAGTCCACGTGGTTGGTGGCACCTTCAGATATCTCAAAACTCCCTTTTATTTTATTTTATTTTATATCTGTGTTTTGAGTGGATTCAAATTTTTTTTTTTTTGGTGATTGCAGTTGAGCTCAAAATATCATGAAGCCCTGAAGCTGCAGAGAAAAGCAGGCTGATGTTTTAGAGGATAATTTCTTTTTTTTTATCCTTCTTTCCCATCCTTCCCCCACAAATCATACCAACATTCAGATTCTCTCTACCTCTCTAGTGCTTCCGTGGAGCCTTTTGATCTTACAGATGAATTGTCTGTGTTCAGTGATTTTTCAGGTGCAGTGCTACAACATTAACAACTAACCCATCAATGTGGCATCCAAAATACTAGTCAACAATCTGGGCAATCAAAATGGGCTGTATAGAGATTACCACTTAAAAATGCCTAATTTGAGCATCCTTCATCTTCTTTTCATGAACTACACTGGCAGCCAGGATCTAGTAGCTCTGAACAGAGGTTACACTGGGTGAGTCGTCATGATGCTGAACAGGGATGCTATCATAGATGTGACAACCACACTGAACATCTACTAGTGGCTTGAGTGTAGTCCAGTGTAACACGGCATACCAAGTTGGGATGACTTAATCATTTCTGGAATACCTTAACTGCCATTATTGTCCATGACCTAGTATTTATTGGTATCAACAGAAGAGTTTATCCAAGCCTAAGATCTCTCAGAAATCCAACCTTGGACTTTGAGGTGAGACTGGAGAAGAGAAAAGGTATCTTGTCTCTGGATTGCTGATAACACTCTGTGGACAACTGTGCTAATACGCCCAAGGTTCATGTCCGAGAACTATCACTTCCCTCATCATCAACTGAAAAGAAGAAAAAAAATGTGAGGCAGAACACTGAAAAGTATCCCAAACTGTAACAAATATCATTAAAGGGATGAGACTTTGAACTGACTTACTCTAACTGGAGGGAGATAGAAGAGTTACTGCGTACTTTTCAGGTACAGTTTCAAAATGTTCTTTCTCTGTATTTAAAGAAGATTGCTAGCACTATCGATCAGTCCAAGTTTGGATAAATTCCTCAATACATAGAAGTGATTTGCCTCTTTGTCTTAACAGAACCATCCATCCCAGTCCTCTTCCATCCATTTTCATGATTATGTTGAAACCCAAAGAGCCAGACTTCATAGCCAGACCCAGCCCAGGCCAGGGATTCTGATTGTCTTTCTATTTCACCTGTGCTGCCCATGCATTAATAAGGAAAGCTTTAATTTCAAAAATTTATTTTTTCCATGTTCTTGGCCATCTTTTTACATGTTGGGTGCTATTCAATTTCCCTTTTAAGAGATATTAGTCAAATCAAGCAAAGTAGAATACCATTCTTTTCTACAGCCTCAAATGTACCCCAGTGAGAATAAAATCTGAATCAGTTCATTTGATGAAAGGGAAAAAAAAGAAACAAATTTAGATTCCAGAACTTTTTGTCTGGACAAGGGCAATTGCATGATAACATAGTTTGAAGGTATTTTAGGTCAGAATTTTTTTCTTAATGCAGCATTGATATGTAATTAATATAAAGAAATATAACCTTAGCAAGGAGAATCAGAATTGGAAAAATTGCATTAATTCCCTTGTTTTGAAGGGAGATTGTTGCGTGATGCCTTTTAAAATATGGCTTGCAACGTCCTCATTCAACAGATTAACAATATACAACATGTTGCATGACAAACCAAGGCACAGTCTTTAAAGTCATTTAAGATTGATGTTTAGCAACAAATGAAAACCATTTACCATTCTCCCCAGAGAAATTTTGGAATGAAAGATTAATTATCCATATTATTGTGAAAGCTAGATCCAGAAAAACTCTCTTGGTTTACATCTTTTGTTCCAGAAATTAATTTAAATGTCTTGAAAAGATTGCTCAGAATTCATATGGTGCCTTTCTTCATTAAAATCCATGGATATAAATTTCACAGTATTTAAAAGTATACAGATTTTAGCAGGGAAAAATTAGAGGCCCGTGGCCTTTTAAATGTCAGAGACCAGATTATGGTCTCAGTTGTATGTATCTAATTCTCAGTGAAATGAATAGAAGTCCCACATATACTCTGTCTTCATAATCAGAACCAATTGTTTTTCTGTTTGCACGATCCAGTCTGGATGAATGAGAAAACATAGGAAACCAGGCAGCACGAGGCAACATCATTCTTTGGTCCTTGAAGTGTGCAAGACACTAGGTCTGATTTCACTCATTTGTGGTTTTAACAGGCTTTTTATTAGATCTTCCATATTTTTACAATGAGAGGAACCTCCATAATTTCATACAACTCACCACTTTACATGTTTCGTTGAACTATTACCTTTTTTTTATTTTTCTTGCTGAAGAACAGATTTTCCTTAGCTAACTTAAGTGAACATGCTTTTGTGCCTTTAAAACTACAAAAGCAGAGAATAGGCCCATACACACTTGACTCCATTGCCATGAGGTTTGGGACAGGGTACGATTCGTTTTAGGGGGTGTGGCATGTCTGAAATTCCCCCCCTCCCCAGCCCCACCGAGGGCCTCCAACCTGCATTACAGATTTTGCTTCTAAGAAACCCACAATCTATTTGCAGTCTGGGGTTTCTTGTTTTGGTTTTGGGGTTGTTGGTTGGGGTTTTTTTTATTATTTTTTTTAGAAACTGACAACTGTTCCTGACTATTTACACGCCGTGCAATATGTATGTCTGTTAGAACGACCTAGTTCTTGCAGAATAATGCCAGATGTCCTGTGCTCAAAAATACCTACACTAATGCTACAACCACCACTATCATTGTTTGTTTATATAGTAATCAGCTGTCACACTGCCTTTTTATATCAGTGCTTGTATTGTTTTGGAATGAGGTCTAGAAGAAATAGAGTAAAGCACACGATTTCATGGGGCCACACGCATTTTTGTAGAAAAAAACCTGAAAACACCCGCCAGTTTTCAAAGTACTAAAGCACTGTAATCTCTGCTGTATCTGCTTAGAGAGGCCAGATACACTTTTAAGATGCTGTGTGAACACTTGAGGACCCTACTTTGCAATGAAGATTTGAAACATTTTTTTTCTTAGGCAGGTTAGATTTCTGTTTTTTCCCCAATACATTTTTTTTGCAGGCAAAAACTAGATAACTGCACATCTACCTATGGGCAGTCAGGACTCGGTTTAGCCAGACTTTTTCTCTGTTGGCAGATCTGGATGACTGACCCGTCTCTATTGACTCTTGAGTTGTAAACTTAACATTTAGAAGAAATCTTCCAATAAAAAAAGTTTGTTGGAATGGGTCCACAAACAGATTTGATTTCATAATAAACATTTTAGTTGGAGGAATACAACATGGGACAAAAATGTTCTGTTGCCCCTCTCTAAAAAAGCACTTGGACTTCTTAATCCAGATCCTCTCTTCAACATACCTTCTAGTCATAAAAAATCTCAAGAATTAGATAATAGTCTTGAGTGCTTCTTGTGCTGGCATGGAAACTCAAGGCTTGCTGGTAACTAAAGTGTTCCACTAACCTTTAAATAAAAAGTGCCTCTCACAGCTACGAGTATCTGCCATACCTGTTAGCCTTCACCAGTAGTCCATATCCAGATAAAAGACCATGTCTGTATAGCTTGTTCACCTTGAGGAAAATTCCTGTTTTGCTAACATTTAAGATAAGTTGTCTTTCCCATCAGTCTATAAATAAATGTACAATGCTCCAGTGTAAATCTAATTTGCTGTAAGTACAGCAGGTTGGGCTTCTTACCCCCTTCGTTAAAGATGGGGGCGTATGAAAAAGAGAGGAGTGAAAAAATATGGATTGCATTGAGAAAACCAGACTTCAGACTCAGACAGAGAAGAAAAATGTTGCACAAAAAAGGATGGACTCTTTTCTTATCTACACCAGAGTAACTGTGCTGCTTTCAGGTGAACTTTATTCATTAAGTTGGGGGGGATCATATTGTGAGCTGACTCTAATAGCTGACTGTTTTCCTCCTCCTTCCTATATTCCTCCCTTTCTTCCTCTCTTCCTTTCTTCCTTCCTATATTTCTTCCCAGCTTTCTCTCTTCCACCATCTCCCTCTCTCCCTTTCTTCTTTTTCTGTCTTTCAAAAAGCGACATATTAAACCAGTAAATCAAAGAGGAGACAGTAAACATGCCCACTCCACGTAGTAAATAACTGTTTTGACCAACCAGCTGCTGGCAGGTATAAAATCTGAGACAGCTGGTTAGCCAACTCCTTAGGGCTAACTGCTCTAAAAATCACTTCTTTTCTTTTCCTTCTTTTTTTTTTTTTTTTTTTTTTTTTTTTTTTCCTTTTCACAGCACATATCCAGATACAGAATCTCTGAGCTAATTATCAGGGCTGGGATTCTCAACTTAATCATCACTACCAATTCCCTGGAGTACAGTGGCATCTAAGAGCTAACCCCTGCCATGCTGAATCACAGCCACACAGATGAAGAGCCAAAACCCACTGAGATTTTCAGTGGAGGAGTCCTGTACACATATATAATATAATCCTGTACTTTACAACTGAAGTGTAAACTAGGAGACACTAGCTGATGAAATGCAATTAAAAGTTAAAGGATGAACGTTATAGATTATTAGTTTAACAAGGCTTCAGGGAAGAGAGAGTCCATCTGTCTGCTTTGTCTAAAAGCAATTCTGTGGTGGACTATCTGTAAGAATTAACTCATGCCATGTTCTCCATGAATGAAAAAAGGTGGAAAGATAAATAATCAGTTGGCTAAGTAGCTGTAACTTTGCACAAAGCGTTCAGCTTCTGGTTAAATTAAGAGCAGGGAAAGGTAGATTGCAGAATTATTTCTCTCCATCATCCTCATTAAATTTCATTTCAACAGGGAATGGTGTCACTGCTGCTTTAGTTATCTATTATGAATTCAACCTGAGATTCAGCTTGAGAACTCTCTGTATGTTACTGCCTGTACTTGCAGGTATACAGAACGGCGTGCAGTTATACGATGCCAATAAATGGCAGGCTTAATTGTTTTGTAATTATTCCATGAAATCATTTATTCTGCATGAATAAACACAGATGCTTATATTCTCCGCTGGTGTAAATCGAAATCGTTCCACTGACACCAGTGGAGGTGTGCTAATTTACACCAGCTGGAAATTTGGCCCGATTATTTAAGGACCTGAGCTATTTGGCAAACGCTCAATATGCACAACTGCATTGTGAAGTTTCCTCTTAGGGCATTTCGGCAGTAAATTACATTTTATACAGAAACTTCAGCTATCTGGATGTAAAATCTTCCTGGACTAACTGCGGTAAATTAGTTGGTCTGTCAGATGCATACTATTTGCTACTCCACTTGCAGATGTTCAGTCCTATGTGAGATTTCCTCGCTGCAAGTGCCTGTAACAAGGACATATTTATCACACTTATAGCTGTCTAACCTTTAACTAATGCTGCTCAGATGGAAGACACTTCTTTACAAGAAATCTAAACCATGCTATTATTTTTTGTTAAGATTTGGGTATCATCAGTAGCATTGTCAGCTTACGACATTATTGTTTGTGGTGCACTGCTGGTCTGTTGTTTAAGGCTTCAGCTTCTGGAGTTATGAAAATATGTCAGGATTTATGCTGCACTTTTTTAAGCACAAACATCTTTCTAGTGAGCATTATGGAAGAAAAAATTATGAAAATCTCCTGGGTGGACATGGAAGGTTCAAACCCACTCATTTAGGAAACTTAGCTCCAGACATTTTCTCCCCTTCATCTCACTATAGTTGCAACAATTCCACAATTTTGGAGCACCTTATATATTGCTTGATTTGTGACTTTGGCAGCACTGCGTTAATCCACTCTGTTTTTCACAAAATTATAGTGGAAGATATGAACCTTCTGCCAAGAAACCATGGTGTAATTTAGTGAGATTTCAGACTGTGGAGCTGCCATACATACATTGGCAGGATCTTGCACATCTAAACAGAAGATTGTGAAATAAATGGAAGTTTGAAGTTTAAAGGACATGGAAGGGACAAAGGAGTTCTGATTTTTATTCTCGGCAATGCCACCTTATTCTCCTTTTGTTTCCCTTTCTCTGGCCAAAAGTTAAGGAAAGCAACATTTCTTCATCACTGTTAATTTGTTCAGTTTTGCAGAATCCTCCCAAATGGGGTCAGTCGTACCAAGTGTCACAATAACTGCAAGAAGTATATAATAGCTCTGTAACCTCAAAACCAACTGTTTGTCTGCGCGTCTTTAGGACACAGACCCCTAATTCTCATGGCTGTGTAACAGACTTGTCCTCGACTGCTGCTAGATGAAATTCTATAGCCAGACAGAGTTCTGCAGCAGTCAGATTAAACTGCAGGAACACTTGGTTAAATAGCTTTTTAACTGCTTAAAAAAAAAAAATCACGTTTATTCCATGATTTCAGTAATCAGTGCAGTGTGATGTGCCAAACAGTCAGAGGGAAAACCAAGGATAGATTACACTATTTTTCCTGGTATACTTCTAGCTCTCTGTGGCAGCATCGTCCTCCATATTATAAGCAGAGCCGTATTTTATGTAGTTTCATTCCATCTGCTGGAGAAGGATCTGGCCCCTACTTACACCTCCCTTAGAAACAACAGGGGAGAGGAGGTGTCAGTATTATTTTCATCCCCATTTCCTTCCTGGGCACATAGAAACGGTTTAGAGGTTTTCTTCCAAATTACCCTTGGACTAGGGCAAATCTGGCTTGGCAACTTTTTTCCACTGCATGGTGTCATACCGTAGCTGATGAGCAATCAGTGACCACCTTTAAAGGACTATGTCCCATAGGTTATTCTGGTTCGACCTGAGGCAAAGTGTAGTATTTTGAAACATTTATGTATACTTGTATGAAGTCAAACATCTCAGGAGGTTCTCAAGAGCTCTTTGTCAAGTGCTTCAGAAATTCTGCCTGTGAAATCGTTCCTACCTTGACTGATTAAATACCTTTACAAAAATCAGATCCCAAATCTCCACTAGCGGACAGTGCCAAAGGTGGAAGCTTTACTACCTGTTTGGTGCCTCATTCATATGTCCCTGTGCATAAAGCTGAACTGTGAAGGTTTCCTGGTGGTGTTGGTGCTGTTACCTGCACAACTGCATGCATGGGCTGTCCTTACCCTCATTACTTCCTGCAAATGTTATTGAATTCAGAGAATGGGTTGGTGATGAAGAGGTCTCCTTGGGGGATTCACATGAGCTTGCGAAGGGGCTCATCCTTTTAAAAATATCTTCCAACTACATTATGATCTTAAGCTTATATCTTCTAATGGATTTTCTGACCAAAATATGACGAACGCTCAGAATTTGACACCAGACATCCATGATATGAAAACTCAATTTCTTCACAGCCTTAGTGAAGTGAATTCTAGCACATATCTTTTAGCTACCTGTTCCTAAAAAAAACCAGTTAAAATATGCAATAACCTCCCATATGAAGAATAACCTGCTTTGTTTCCTTCTGCAGAAAGCCAGTTGCAGCTTCAGTGCATCCAAGTTGCAAGGATGGACAAAGGTTAGCATGTGCCCTGCCAAGCAACGTTCCCTTTGCGGAAATGATCTTCAGGTCCTCTGCCCCAGGATGCGGCTGCACCGCAGTGCACGGGGCTCTTTTCTTGCCTGTCAACTCGGGACAGCCTCAAGCATTAGCTTTCTGTGTGGCAGGGCACTACACCAAGGTGTCAGAGTTGGATTTGGAGGCAACTTTTTTCTACTCATTTTGCATGTTTTGCAAATGCAGCCTTTTAAGCATGGATAAACTGCTCCTGCTTTTCTTTAGTTTTCACAGTGGACTGTGCTAGCAGCCTTCTCCTTTCCTGTAAAGCCTTCTAATGTTTTATACCCCTTTGCTGCAACTTTGGTCAGGAGCTTCTCACAAAGCCTTGTAGGAACAAGCAGGTTTGTAGGCACAACTCCACTGCAGACTGCTACTATTGTGTTACAACCAGCTCTCATTGTAAAGGCATTTAAACTCAGTCACAAAATGCATGCCTAGCTCTGATGTATTGTCTTTCTTCCTGCTTAATTTTCCTTAAACAAGCGAGCAATGGGTATCATGTAAATCCCCTAACAAGCACAAGGCAATATGTTTGATGTAGCTCACTTTGAGCTTTGGTAAAGAGCTGTGGCCTCTTCCAACCCATTCATTGTCAAGTCTCAGAACTGCAAAGGAGGGTGTGCCAGAGGGTTTAGATGAGAAAGGAGGGTGGCTTTGGGACATGGTGGCATCAGGATGTGCGCTGGAGGGCCTTGAGCTGCCAGGAAAAGTGGGAAAGGTTGAGAGCAAGGAAGAGCAAATCCTGAGAGCTGGGACCCTGTGGGCAGATAAGTGGCATGCGGGACCTCGTGGGACTTCAACTGGTTTAGAGAATCGCTTAAACTTTTGGATATTCACCTGAAACTTGCTTCTGCTAACACCACTGACACCATTTTTCTGCTCCCTCGTCTAGCTACGAAATGTCATGTTGTTCTTGTAGACATAATTATCTAATTGTTATTTGAATCCTCCTAACCCCTTTCGCTGTTCATTTAGCAAGTTACCAGCGAGGCTAATGACATCAAGAAAATTGCTCTGAAAGGAGTTGCCTGTGTACTGTGATGTATCATAAATATAGATGAATGCAAAGTAAGACGCTAGGCAAAAAATGCAAATGAGCGGGCAATGAGCTTCAGTGGTTCACCAGAGATTCAGATCTTGATGGAGAAGCCTCTGTAGGGCTACCAAGCAAAAATCAGGCTTATGTTTCAACTCCCCAGCTGCTGCTGAGTAGGGACCACAACCTGTCATAGAGCACTAATTGAACAGGATGCTACTGGAAGGAAATATGTGTCAGTGCCAGTCCCCCAGTGAAAAGCCATAAGGCAGATTCATGGAGGAGCAACATGCAAAGAGCAGCTCAGGCCAAAAATGTAGCCTCGAATGCAAAAAAGTCAGGAGGGTAAGCAGCCATGGGAGAGCTCTCCTGCAGCTGAGAGAAGTAAAAGAAGGTTAAAATGCCCCTAAGATTTAAATGGCCTCTGCGAGAGAAGTGGCAGAAAGACCGCCAAAGGAGATAAACAGCTGTCATGGGAGGCAGCAACTCGGTACAATACAACTTTATTTCACTTTGCATCTCTTATACAAGCCATCACCCACATTGTTTCACTGGTTCAAGCACCCCAAGACAGCCAACAGCACAGGGCAAACTGCAGGAGGCGATGGGAGGAGTGGGCACTGCATCCCTGCCGGCCCATCTCCGCAGCAGGCAGGGGTGGAGGGAGGTGAACACAGATGCTTCTGGCAGCAGTTCTGGAAGGCCCATGTGTCCATGCACCTGAAACAAAACTTCATGTTTTGTGATGTTTTAAATTATTGTTGTTATCTAGTTTTGTTCCAGGTTAGAACCGGTGCCAGTTAGCCAGCCTGAAACACCCGAAAGGACCCTGATTTTCAAAGGCTCTTCTATTTGCCTAGCAAATCTTACAGATACAGCTAAAGAAACAATCACAGGAGTTTTCTTATGAGGGTAGTCTGAGGTGGTGGAAGACTACTTACATCAACGGAGCCTGCAATCTTCAGTCAGCTCGAGCTAGCAATGCCATTCCACAAATAAAGATATGAAATCTTTTTCATACCTCTCCATGCCTATGTGTCTGGGCATACAGGACACTCAGTGGTGCTAAAACCTACAGGGCATGAGCCACAGGAGCTACATAAAGGTTTTGAGAGAAGTGCACTCCAACAACAAGCGTGTGTGGACAGCTTAGATACGAGTTTGCTGCTACAGGACTGCAAAGTCTTTGATCAGCTTCCTCATTTTCTGAAACTATTAATATTTGCATCTCGCATTTTTTGCATAATTTGTGAATTAGCTCCTAGGTGATTAGCATCTAGGGCTGAGATCAAGAAGCCCATCTAGGTCATCATTTCAAAAATCCTTTGTGCTTTCATTTGCCTGGTGAGTTGGGCATGTTTCTTGTGGTCAGACGTGTTGTTCAGTTACATAAAATTTACAAGCTAGGTTGTTTTTTTTTTTAGCATTAGCCCAGAATGTCTGATTATTTGCAGGTAAGATATAATCTTGTGCAGTTTTTCTCATCTCCTTCCTCAGAAGCACCTGTAAGTACCCTCTATGTCCTCCAAAGAGTGCTGAACCTTTGCAGGGGGACACCTGCAGGGCCAGACACAAGCCCAATGGCAGTCTGATCAAACTCTCAGCACAGTCCCAAATCTATGCAAGTGCGTCCCTGATTTTTCCGCTGGTTCCTGCCAGACCCTGGCTTGCACCAAACTGAAAGTAGGAGAACAGCATAAATTAGGGAGATGTGAGGAAGGAGAAAAAGTGCCCGAGATGACAATAGCAGAGAAAGAAAACCTGGGAGCAAGCAGTGAGAGCTGCAGAAAACAAAGGAGCACAGAACCTGGAAAAGATGCACAGCCTATACCAAAAAGGAGAAGGAGGCAATGTGGGTAAGCTCTTTCAGTGTATAAACAAGTAATTCTGAGTGTGAAGCAGAGTCAGTATTATTGTTCAGATTAACAGTATCGTGATGTACACTCAGAGAGCCTGAATGTTCCTCGAACAGACTTACTGTGTAATTCAGAGAGTTTATTATTACTTGCCATCCCTTCATTAATAAACCTCATCCTAGAGAGGTCCTAG
>NW_009260066.1:5813708-5823594 GCF_000687185.1 Egretta garzetta
CCTAAAACCTCTCCTGTCAAAAATTCAGATAAGTTCCTGGAACTGCCTTTACTGCGAGGATGTTGGGGAGAGGCCCAAGGAAATCATTCCTCTTCCAGTAATATGGAAAAGTATTTTGCTGCTGAATCCTTTTCCTTTTAGGGGACAACCCTGTTAACAACCCTATCTATATCTTGCAGTAGAAGAAAATCAACCATAAGCCTAGTTGAAAGGGGATGCATATAAAGGAAAACTTAGAGGGGAAATATGGAAATATATTTTTCAAAGTCGCTGCCTTTTCTGAGCTAGCAGCTATTTGAATATGACTGTTGTGCAAGAATCCACTGATGTGATTTAAAAATAAAAAGACTCTAGGAAAATACCAGTGGTTTTCATTATTTCTCCATTGGGAATTTCTGGCTTCGTTAGTAGATTCAGACTTCGTTGTTAGCAGCCAAATGCTGAATACTAAACAAAGCATTTCCTCCCAAATTAAATGAAGCTTTTGAATTATGCAGCTTTAATGCTCACTCCTCGGCAGAGAAGAAAGGGTTACAGCATGAAATATTACCTCTCTGCGAGAGAGGAGGGATTTAATTTCAGAAGGCAAGATCTTACAGCATATCCTGACTCAGACATGCTTTTACTGATTCAGCCATAGCATTCACTTGGAAAGCTTTACATCATGGCCTTGGCAGGCTCCCAGGCTTTCCCAACGCAGGCTGCTATTTTTCCTTTAGCTTACCAAAAATAGCCATGCATAGATTTAGTGTACTTGGTTTGCTGGTGTTTACAGGCGTGTGAGTGTTGTCAAGATTGCTCTGGGCAGGCAGAGACTATTGCAGGTCGGGGAAGAATGGGGGAAATAGCGATTCGTTTTGCAGGCAGAGCCACCCACCTGATGGTCTGGGACAGACCTCCAAGCATCTGACCCATGGGCTTGTCTTACTCCTTGCTCTGGCCCCATCATCTGCATTTGTGTTCCCAGCTGGGAGCCAGCCTATCTATCTGCTCATGGTAGTTTCTAAGGGGCTAAGCACTCCCCTCCCCATGACCCTCATGGCACACAGACCATTAGGACAAAAAAGGTAGCTGTGACTTTCTTTGGGGCGAGGTGCGCCAAAACTCTGCTTTTAAAATGTGGGGGGAAAAAAAAAATAAAAAAATCACTTGCTGCAGAAAAGGATGAGCATCACGACGTCTCCATACAGATTTGCTGACCTCTTTCTAGACCCTTTCCCTGCAGCCGGGAGGACAGAGCCTCAGCTGCTATCTCAGCTGTCATGCATTACAGCTTCTGGGCGGACAGAGCTGCCTTCTGCTTCATGCACTGTGATGTGAAGTGACGGACACACCCCGGCGCAGAGGATCCTTGGGTATGTATCACAGAAAATTGTGAAGGAAGACCAGCAAGACGCCTAAACCAGGACAGCCTTAATGCTCAGCTGCCAACACGGGCATCCCCAGCGTGCTCCTTGTCCAGGGGGCACGGCGAACACCAGCTCTACCATGTTGGCCACCGCAGAACTTCCTAAAGCAACATATCCAAAAGGCAGTGCTCCTGCCAGCATCCAGGCTTGTGATATAGGCTGCAGTTTCAGAAGGAGCACACAGTTGTTTCTTGACTGTAGAAGGCAGTTGGCAACCGCAGTGAGCACTCAACGAGGTTTTCCTGAGACAGCTTACCTAAAACAAATCACAGCAAAAGTTACAGCAACAGGTTAGCCCATGTTTTGGCTGGAGGTCGCTACCACCCAGCTTCATTAGTTTTCTAGCATGACTGCAGCAGGCTGACATGCTCTGCCTCCAACCCCAGGGTCATTGCAGTGACCACCTCCAGTAGAAAGACGAAAGGACCTGACAATCGGGTAGGTTTTGGCCCAAATTCTTTCAAGTCAATTACCTGAAACTATCATCTCAAGGCCTGGAAGGCTGGTGAACAAGGTAGCTGCAAAATGTCACCAGCTGTCATAGCAGGCTCTGCTGCGGTTCTTGTCTTGTTGCTCATCACCACCCAACACCTGTGGCTCAAACCCACAGAGGAAAAAAGACGAAGGCACAGTGGCCATATGGTGTGTCACCATGGTGTACCTGCTCCTCACTTTTCTCACTCTCTACCAGGGAAGCACAGCATTAGTCTAAAATAGGCTTCAGCTTGAATTTGACTTGGAGAGCGAGTCCTGTTGTGGTGGGATTAGTGAAACTGCCTCAGTCAGAGTTCCCCTTGGGAAGGCAGAGATGCTGAACAGATCAGGGGGCCTGGGAAATGGTTTGCTTTTCAATCTATGAAAAGTCTAACAGGGGAGCTCACCGCCCCATTTGGTGACTGGAGTTTTCTTTGATTTCTTGTCCCCCACAAACAAGGAGGACAAAGCTCCCTGTTCGGATCACTTCACCCCAGGGTGTTTCCCTAACATTTTTTTTTTTTATTAATTTACAGAAGACCTCACTTTCCTAGTGGACAGAAGCGTATGCATCCTCTTGCGATACCACTTGTCTCCGTATCCTTTCAGTTGCATACTCTTCTACCAATAGCATGCTCTCCTACTTCATTATCCAACATCTTCCTCTGTTATTTTTCTTTCTTTTTAAAGGTGTTGCTCATAAGGGCTGGGAAGGACAGGATATCTGTGAAACCCAACAAAAGATGGCTTCTTTTATTTAATTCAATTTGTGCGATAGAAAGCTCTGTATGTGCATTTGTCTGTCCCTAGATACATCCACATGTGTGTGTGCATAATTTGTTTTCAAAATCTTTTTAAAATGTGCCCTTAAATGCTGACAATGCAAAGCCAACATTCCCATGCAACTCCGGCAAGTTAGAAAGTGTAGGTTGGGCAGCCAGCACCAACCTTAATAACCAAAAATAACTGCTTGGGTCTGAACCAAGTATTTTCTCATCAGTATGCAGCACCAGGGTGTAGGAGGAGGAAAATGAGGAGTGGGAGGATATAAAACAAACAGTGAAAAGGAAAAATGTCAACTGTGCTCCGGCCTTCCTTTCTGCTTCTCACAGCCCACCCCAAGCAATGCAGTTGCGGTATGTGACGGGCTGCCTACATAGCCAGGGTAGCACGCATACAGCCGAACACATCTGGTGAGCAGTTGCCTGGGTTTTGTGCTGCAAGTCAGCCAGCGGCATCCACATTTGCAAGGGAGTCCTCTGCCATTGTTGCAGAGTGGTTTATGACTTAACTTTTCCTTTGTAAGAGGGTTCATTCCTCCATCCAGCAATACCGCTGTCGCCCTTTCATCTTTGCCTCCCCGCTCGCTACAGCCTTCATCCACACGTGCATACATACAGTCGAACTCAGGCTGATTGCGTCGGAGGGGGAGCCGTTTGCGTCGGAGAATTTGATGTGAGTACTTTGTCTGAAATGCTAAATACCTTCCCCTCCTAAAGCCATTCCCTTCAAAGCAAACTATTTAGGTGTGTGACACCAGTTCGCAGGCCTGGCTTTGTCATCAAAGTGGGAAAACTGTGGCTTCGGTACTCCCAGGTATAGCACAAGATGTATCTTAATGCTATTTCTTGGACCGGGAACTTGCATAAGGAAGTGTATGAAAATGGAAAAAATCCCTCCTTCAGGTTAGCCTCACTCAGCCAGGAGCAGCACATCCGTCCTTTCCCTCTTTTCTACTGCCCGTGCTCTCGGGAAAGTGACCAGGGACAATTTTCTCCTCTCTGAGCTTTGTTTCATAGAATCACGGAATCACAGAATGTTTTGGGTTGGAAGGGACCCCCAGAGGTCACCCAGCCCAACCCCCCTGCAGGAGCAGGGACACCTTGAACCACATCAGGTTGCTCACAGCCCCGTCCAACCTGGCCTGGAATGGTCCCAGGGATGGGGCCTCCACCCCCTCTCTGGGCAACCTGTTCCAGTTTTTTGATGTAATAGAGACAGTGGTGGGGGAAAAAAGCCATCACGCAGGCTGCTACTCATTACTGTTCTCACTTTAATTATTTCTACTTTCCCGCCCCACTATGAAACTGAGGTTACAGTAAGGGTGGAACTCAATGGTGGTAGCACAAGGAAGGTTTGGGTAAAGAGGAGAAAACAGCTTGATGAGCAGACATGTACCTGTGAGCTGGTCCATGCGTAGGATGGAAAGAAAGGTTGGAGGAGAAACTCTCCCTGGGCACAGGGGGTTACACCAGACAAAGAACTGAGATGCAGCCACGGGAGTACAGCTGTGCACATGGAAGATGTGATAGACTGGCAAAGTCAAATCGCTTCAGAAGCAAAATTAACTGTGATTACTTGATGCAAGACATCACTCAAACCAATCAAATTGTTATTTTGGGAAATCATAAATTTGTATCCAGAGTCAGTTTGTCACTCATTAAAATCTTAAAAGAATGATTAGGAAATGATCTTAATAAGTAAATGTTCTCCTCTTTTTCATTTAATACCTTAAAATATAAGATGATCTCACCTGGCTCTTACATGACCCCTGACCACCTTGCAGGTAATTGTTATTCTCAGCCTTACTGCTAGGATTGGGCCCAGCCTTATTCTTTCTGGCACAAGCCTAGCTGAAGTCTTTACCTGGGTGAGGAGTATTGCCCCAGTACGGTAGATCTGTAACTCATTTATGGCAGCTCGTTGCTTCCTTCCCAGGGCCAGGGGCCAAGTAATGCTGCTGTGACCATGAAGTACATGAAAAAAATAAAAAGGAAGAGCAACCCTTATGAATCCTTGTGAAACAAATGAAAGGGGTGTAATCCAGAGCAGCCTTCTGATTCTTCCATATTATAAGGCAAATTATTTTGGTGGTTACATGTAATAGATGGAAAAATGGTTACTTAGGCCACTTCTGCCAGCCTTTTTGGCTCACTTGAAAAGCTGTTCTTGCTAGGAAATCCCCCGCAGGAGGGACTTCACAGATCAGTTCCGTGGCTTTTCATGTGTGCTGCATATCTGTAGACTCAAACTGGGGACCTTATTTTATTTTAAGGAGATTCCGTGAGAGGCACCATTGTTAAGATATGCAGAAGTAGGCACAGTCATTATTAAAGTATCTCTTAAATTACATTTTGAAAGGGGGGTTTAGGTGCATATCATTTCTTTGACTACACAAGGGCATATTTTGCCCACAAGCATATGTCATCTTTCTGAGTGAAATATTACTCTCTTTCCAAGAATTACCCTTGTAAAATGATGGACTGGATCTCTACATGAAAGAGATACACATCATTCTGCATCCTTAAAACTAACAGGTAAACCATACTGGGGAAACCATAAAACAAATTGTCCAGAACACAAATTAAAAAAAGAAAAACAAAAACCACCAATAGTTTTTAAAAAGGAACAATTTCAAGCACAAGTAACTGTAATACAAATGCAGCAGTGAATTCACTTTACCTTTAAATTTTACCTTTCCTTACATGGAGCTACAGGCAATTGAAAAGCTGTTGAAGTCTGTACTTCTTAAGCCTCCTTTTCAATAGAATAACTACAGGAAACCCAAGGGATTCAAGTGCCCAACAGGTTACGAGCAGTTTTATTTAATACATTGTCCTGCTTTGCTGAAAGAGAATGGTGATCTCTTTAAGAGACCTTTTTGATTTGCTTTCAGCTCATCCCTGCTTCACAGTGCAATTCTCTATTTCTTTCTCTCCATATCTAGAAAAAAAAAAAAAATAAATGCCAGTGTGACACATTTTCAGAAAGTGACAACATGGTTTAGAAACTGTCAGCACCTAATGAAGCATTTCAGCTCTATTTTATAAGCTGTGATTATCATGATCATTTTACTGATACATATATGGATTTGACATCTGCAGCCCTTTAGCCTTTTAAATAATCTGGTCAGCAAAATTGCCAGTATGTAGGTCAATTTAACCATTCCTTTCCAGGTTTTCTGGTGTTTTTTTAGTCTTATGCTCTGGGTATATTTTGCTTCTTCCCTGTAGGAAACAGAGCAGAGAAGACTTGGAAGATATTCAACAAACTCAATTATAAACTCAGGAACTTCTTATTACTTACTATATTTGCTCAAGGCAATGCATCATATAAGTAACACTGACAGAAAGGCTCTGACCCAAGAATTAAAGCACAGACCAGAACTATTGCTCCTGCTGCTCTTAGGTTATCAAAATGTTTGGTTAATCGTAACTCTTCTCATATAGATCTTGAGATGACAGGACTAATAACGTGGCTGGAGGAACAGGGAGAGGAGCAAAAGGAAATGAAAACCTAGGGATTACGTTCTTAGCTGGCATTAGGAAAGAGCCCAGCCAACATTTCTGAAACCTGGAATAGTTAATGCCTTTCTCCAGTTTTCGGACACATTTAGCTTAGTACCATAGGAAAAAAAGAAAAAAACAAAAAAACAAAACCTGCACCCCATGTCTTTCTGCCTGTTTTTGCATGGCAGTTGCTCCCATAGGATTAGCTCAATTTCCATTGCAGGATTGTAGTGGTCCTGGCAATGCCGAGTGCAACCAAGCTGCCGTCAACGCAACGTGGGGAGGGGGATGGTGCAGGACCCGCCTGTGCAAGCAGTTGTGCAAGGCACAGACACCTGGCTTGTGCATGAAGGTGCAAACCGATAGATACACAGATAATCACAGGGTAATTTGGGTTGGAAGTGACCCCAAGCTCATGATCAGTCACGTTGCACAGGGATTTGTCCATCAAGACTGGACTCTCTCACTGCGGTGGCTTGCTTTTACTTTCCCTGGAAGGCAGCTGGTTTGGGTCCAAGTGTTGCTGAGTGAAGTATTTGAATGTGTGATTCCTTTAAGGATGCAGGTGGTCTTGGTGAAGTTCAGATGCCTTCAAAACACCCCCACGCCGCCTTGGAGTGAAGTGATTCCCCGTGATGCCTGCACAGTCCGACACACAGCATGAACGGACCTCATCAGCAGTGTGTTATCTTGTTGATGACAGAAATCCTCAAAACATTGATTGGGCAGTGTCCCCACACCTTGTTTACCACAAAATTTTGCTGTTAGCCTTAAAGATAAGAAAGCAATTTTTGCATTATTTGCCTAATGATTTTATTTTCCTTAGAAAACTGGAGGGTTTATGTGGAAAATGTGCTACGGTACCACTGCTGCAGGCTGGATGGAGCTCTGTAACTAAACTTGCTCTTCAACAGTTTCGAAAAGCATTTTTCAGACCAAGACTAAAAGTACTTTTTTTGAATGTTTGTGATACAGTTGGTTGGTTTTCAGCCTGGTTCTGCCATTCTAACAGATTAGGTACAGTTTTTTCACAGAAATAGGTCTGCCTATTCTTTTTTCGCTTTGAAATCACGGTGGTTGCTCAAGCAGCCAGACACAAGGAGCGCAGAAGACATTGCACAACCCCGAACCCAAGCGCAGTGGCATAACGAGGATCTGTAAATGACAATCACAAGTTAAGTGCTACAGGGTTTGGGCACCTGTGTTAGATATTGACGCTGCGCATGAAATGCTTTCCTAGACCTCCACAGTGCTGACAGTAGGTCTAGCATCACGAGTCACCAAATTCAAGTGGAATTTATTGATTCACATGTGTGTGTGTCTGTGCCTGTGTATATATACACAGAGCTACTCGCACACATAACAAACCAAATAAATGCCAACTGGATTTTAACATCAGTTTATAGGTAACTCAGCTTTCTGTAAATGCTGATTTGTGCCTCTTCCTGGAAACCACCTACAGATAGCCAAGAACTAAAGAAACCTTGAAAACTGTCATAGCAACATTTCAGATTGCAGTTGGGAAGACTGTGCAATATTGGTGCCTTGTTTCAAAACTGACATCCAAAAATTCAAGTTTAACACCCAGCACCTGTTCGGTGCTTTTCTGAATCAGGGCCATTCACAATAACAGTCATTTGCCCCTGCTCCTACGGCACGACCAGTTTCTAACCCATGGGATGCATTCTCAATAAAAATTGACCAAACTACATTCTCATTATGGATCACCTCATGAACTTTCCTGAAATAAAATATGCTCACTCTCTTTCACATGAAACTATAGCATAATCTTTATAAAGCAGTACTCACAGATGGGAACTCTTTCCCCTTTTCAGTCTTCTTTGTAAACAGATTTTTCCTATGAGAAATGATGAGATGAAATTCATTCCTGGAACCGTGAGTACAACCCTGTGTCAGATCTCGAGGATCTTGTTTTCATTTTCCAGTTACTGTACAAATGAAATAGTCATGACTGCCCAGTGAACAACTGCTCTCTGGGTCAGAAGGTCTTCTAAATTATTAACAGTTCATTGCACCACAAAATTTACTACTACCCACCACAGTATAAGCAAGGATGCACAACAGATTAGCTACTAATTAAGGACTAAACACTCAGCTGAAGTAGAAGCAGTGAAAGCACTCTCTTTTAGACAAGCTGGTGGTCTGGTTCCAAAGTTCACAAATGTGTCTGTGGTTCAAAGCAGCAACACCTTTGTTTTCAAGCAGCAGAACCAACGGATGAAGTCAGAAGTTCAATTCTAGTGTAAGAGATTGAAATAGCGACTGTTGCTTGAAGTATATATTATGCATGTTGCCTTCTTTGATAAAATCTCTTTAATGTCTCTAATACTTTTTCACCCCAACACCACCATGTGAACACCCCTTGTAGAGGAGCCAGCCCACCCACCCACGCACACCGAGCAGCCTCATGCCTGTAGCAGAAAGTTGTGGCCATAGCTCTGCTGCTCCAGAGAGGCTCTCACAGCCTCCCTGGGCACAGCAACCATTTCCTTCCACCTCGGTTTATGCCCAGAACTGCATGCCTGGAGTTTCATGTTCATTTAAGGTCCGTGTCTTATGACCTGAGATGCCACCCTTGCCACGTATTGCCCATAACCGTGCAGCTGCCGTATGTCTGCGTGGTTAGCCATGAAATGACCAATGGATGGTCAAGGCCCTTTCTTATAAGATCTTACTGTTCTGCAAGAAGTGCAGGTTGTTCTACAGCTGTGCCTACTACAAAGGCTGAGTGTAAAACCTGATATGAATCAAGAAATTGTAATTTCCTTCTGCTGTTGATGACAGGTTTTCTATACTCAAAATGCATCTTGAAAAATTAATATTCTCCTCCTTTCTTTTAATTTTTCTTTCTGTACTGACCCGAGTCACAGAGTCATCTCTTCATTGGCTTTCTGGCTAACATTTGTAAAGAAGACGAAAATCCAGTCGCTCTTCCCTGGTGGTCTGTTTTACATGATGCTCCCATCACACAGCCAAAGAAAGTGCAAATGCTCATGAAGGGACTTTGGACAAGCTCAAGGGGAGCTGGCTGGAAAGGAGACAAACACTGGAAAACTCCTTTGGGTTTCCTCATCCTATAGATTCAGCTGCTTTCAAGTTGGTCTGACTTAAAATTAGTACACACATTGTTTCTGTCCTCTTCTGTTGGCTGGACACTTGCAGACAGCAGCCCTATAAAGCACGTGTACCATCTCCTTTTTTTGCCCTCTTTTTCTCTCACACAAACCAAAACACAGACACACACACACATACACACACACACAGAGCCACAGCCTGTCAACAGCTTTAGCAAAGTAAAATACAAATGATAATTAGAAACATGTGACCCTGGAAAAGCAGCACAGAAACTAAAAGGTCATCTTTTTTCCAAATGACCTAATTAGAAAAGCCTGGAGTGTTGGCTACAACATAATGGTTTTACACAGCTTTTTAATATAGACTTCCTGTTTTAAAACAGCGCAATTTAGTGCTCCTGCAAAAAAAAAAAAAAATATGAATTGGCATTTAATGCCAGCAAAATTAGGCCTCACAACAACACCTGCCTCAAGCAATCTCCAGCCTGTTAGATCTACCAACGGAGCATTGCGGATTTGCCATCCCATAATGACCATTGAGAAGCCAGCGCCAGGACCACTGCCAGCTTACGAGAGAGCCTGAAGAGGCACTCCAGCATCACATGGAGCAGGCAGGGAT
>NW_009260066.1:5823608-5829557 GCF_000687185.1 Egretta garzetta
CCCTGCCTGCCCCCTCCAGCTGCAGCATCCTCGCCTTGGCTGAGCCGGAAGCAACAGGCAGAGGAGAAGGGGCAATTGAGCAAGGGGAGGAGGCGGAGGCATGAAGAAATGCAGAAAAAGGTGGGGAAAGGGCAGCAGGCGCCAGGGCACAAGGGAAGGAACAGAAGAAAATTTCTTGCCTGGGGCCACCTCAAAGAGAAGGGCATGGAGTATGGCTGGGGGATCTGCCGAATTTACTTTCACCTCCTCACTTCTCACTCCGTGCTCCTGTTTAATAATTTTCTTTGTTCTGGTGAGCATGCATGCCATTTACTTCTGAAAAACTATTAATCCCAACTTATTCATCGTTTAGTGAAGCTATATTTAGTTTATGGCTTTTCCCCGTAAATCAAACTCTGCAGGCTCCTTGATTTTAAGCGGTTTAATTACGGCAGCTACTCCCAAGCTGTAGGGCATGTCCCCACCATGGTGGAAGTGCAGGGGGCTGCAAGATCGGCCCAGGGCAGCAGCGAGGGGAGGACATGAGCTGGCTCCCAGGCTGGAAGCAGAATAACCAGGACACCGTGGGTCTGGCCTGAGCTAATTAGAGAGAGGGACAGAGTTCATGGAGGAAGAAAGAGCTGGAGAAAATAGCTTGGGAAGTGCCGAGTTAAGCCATGCTCTGGATTATTAGAGGCAGCCAAAATAGGCTTCTCTGAATTCAGTTGAAGAGAAGCCCTAGTTTTCACATGGCATGCAGGCTTAATGCTTTGCAGCCACCATAAAGGTGGGAGGGACATGAAGTTTGTGCGTCCATGTCCCCTGGGGCTTAGAAGTTCTCCGCTCATAGTGGTTTCATTGGGAATCGGCGGCATTGCCCGTTTCTCAGGCAGCCTCCGTGTCCCATAGGATCGAGCTGGATGAAGCAGCATGGAAAAATAATATATACTGTGCATGTAATGTGCTGCTTAACCATTTTTTCCAAACTTACAAAAGCATGTGATCTTCATTGAAAACTCTGCACATGCCAAGTGCGGAGCTTTACATTGAAACTCTATTTGAGAGTCTGTAATGGAAAAAAAAAGAAAAAGAAGAAAAAAAAAATATACACTTAGTTGGTAAAAACCCCATAATATTTCCCCAGTTTCATTGTTCTGAAATGACTGCGTGCATTTTATTCAGCTGTTCGGTTTTTTTGTTTGCTCTGGTTTGAGAAGAACAAATGTCAAATTTTAGCCTCAAAGGTAATTTTACTATGAAAGCTGCTGAAAATAAGTGTTGAAAAATAAAAGAATCATAACAATAGTAGTGATAGTACAATTATATTATGTATTAATAATGGTTTCCTCGTGGTAACACTTTTAGTAATAGTGGGTATCTCATCCATAATTAGATGGGGGCATTCAGATATGCTTGGTGCTTAGAATACAGAACCCAGAATGAAAAAAAGAAGCACCGGCAAGATACTGTATCATTTGTAATATGAGTTATGTGAGTGCCTAAGGTTAGAGAGTGGCAGTTTGCACCTTCCCTATATCGTACTGAAAATGTAGCCGTTATCCTCAAGACTCTTTTTTTTCCCCCCCTCTCTCTCTCCACACATGCAAAGGGTACCGAGTCCCACCGAGGCAGAATGAGGTCCCTGTAAAGCATTCGCACCTGCATGGGGCTGTCTGTTGATCTGGGGAGAATCAGGTCACTAAGACGTAACTCGGTTTCAAAGACTGAAAGGTACTAATTTTATATGCCAGTAAATCCATCAGATCACAAGGAGACTGAGGAAATGCTTTTATCTTTAAAATGACAGGCATTAATAATGTTACCAGAATTTCCCTTATATATAACTTTAATAGTTTCGGGACTCTTCAATACCTGCACAATGTGAAGGTTTCTGAAATACAAAAGGCAGTGTCCCCTTCCGAGTTACTAGCATTGCCAGCGTGGGTGTGGGAAGATGAAATGTCTTCTCAGGAAAAAGGTTGGACAGAAGAGAGGAAAAGCTGTACCCGTCTAAGGAGAGGTATATTATATAGACACTCATATGGACAGCATTGTAGCTGATTCTCTAAAGAGAAAAAACAGCTCCAGAGCAGGGTTGCAGCCACCAGTTCAAGCAGGGAAGGTTTGTGCTGGTGCGCACAAGACATGCATCTCGAAACAACCATTGCTAGCGGCCTTGCAAAATCAATGGGAAATTTACTACCCAATGCAAAGTGAGGTCCGCAGCAAGCACTCTGGAAAGCCTGAACCACAAGAATCATAGAATCACAGAATGGTTTGGGTGGGAAGGGACCCCCAGAGGTCACCCAGCCCAACCCCCCTGCAGGGAGCAGGGACACCTTGAACCACATCAGGGTGCTCACAGCCCCGTCCAACCTGGCCTGGAATGGTCCCAGGGATGGGGCCTCCACCCCCTCTCTGGGCAACCCCTGCCAGGGTTTCACCACCCTCACTGGAAAGAATTTCTGCCTTAGACTTGTCCCCCCCTTTCCTCTGGGCCCCCTTGAAGCCCTGAGCGGCCGCACTCAGCTCTGCCCGCAGCCTTCTCTTCTCCAGGCTGAACACCCCCAACTCTCCCAGCCTGGCCTCACAGCAGAGGGGCTCCAGCCCTTGGACCATTTTTGTAGCTCCAAGTATGATCTAGATGAGAAATGTCTTGCCTGTTTTCTCAGAGCATCATAATCTCTGCAGCTTCCCTCATCCTTCTTCAGGTGAGGTCCTGGGAACCAATGGCCAGAAAATGGCTGCTTAATCTTAAACAAGAAGTGGATGAATAAAGGACTCTATTGGGACTGCAGGTCATGTTTTAGTAATCTCGGGTTAATGGGATGTCAATCTTCCCTCCACTCCAGGATAAGAAAAAATGACAAAAACCATTGTTTTTTATGCACATGCCATTAAAGGCATTCTGCATTGTGTACTTCTGGTATACCTCCTCTTGGACCACAGCGGTAAGTTCATGACAAGAACATGGTAAGCATAATCTACCTTTGCACTTACTCAAGCCTCTAATAATTTCCTAGCAGGGTGCCAACGTGCATCTCAGATGGATGAGGCTGGAGCAAGCATGCCATGACCTGAAACAAGACTAATCACTCCCTGAATGAATTTCCCCCCATACACGTGAGAATTAGCAGGAGGAAAGTACCTCATGGGCAGAATATAATGCAACAATGGGTCATGTGGGTTGAGTGGACATCCTTGCAGGTAGTACTTACCAGCTGCCCCACGTACCAAGCATTCAGCAGGCTGTCTGGATCATTTCTTTTTTGCTCTTTTCTTCCCAGGCTAATGGAGTTCCTGGGAATGGTTCAGTAATGGAGCTCTGCGGGGAGCTGGTGTCCCTGCTTTTTTGCCTTCTCACCTGACTTAATCGCCTATCTAATACAGGGCCTATATTAGCTATCTCATATAGGAGCTGAATCTTTGCCAAAATATGGCAGAGCTCAGAGGGTGGGGGAGAGAGATCACAGAAGCAGCAAACCACACAACTCTTTGGTTTTGCAGCGTGAATTAGTCACTACTGCCCCACACCTGCTTCTCTTTAAAAACCAATGAGAAAAATACCCCAGTAAAATGATACAGGTGAACAATCAGATTTATTTACTGAAGTTCCTGTAATCTGAACTTCTGTTCTTTAAGTTACTTTTCATTAGTATCACGTTAGTACAGCACACTGAGATTTTTACAACGGCAGCAGCGATTCATTGCCTTTGTTAAAGGTTATTTGAAAGTGTGCGCAGAGCAGATCTATAGAAAACCTACAGGATATTCCATTTGGTTTGTATGATTCAAGCTCACTGCAGACTATACAGTCACAGCTTCCCATTTCTGCTGGAAATACTACAAGCTATTATATTTTTTTTTATTAGCTATAATGTGCAGATATGGAAACTGAAGGATACCCAGCTCCTTCCACTTCTCACTTCCAGTCGCCCACTCTCTCTTTCTTTCCCTTTCACACACACGCTTCATTGATCTGAATTCTACATTTATTTTCATCAAAGAACAGATTTGGTTGATCACAGAAAGTTGCTCATTCCAAAGTGGAAAGATTTTTGCTTTGTTTGGCAATGGGAAACATTTTTAACAGGTTTGGGCTTTCAGAGTTTGCATTTCACAAACTAACTGCGTGACTCGACTGAGGCAGTATGAGAAGAAAAGGCAAAGGCTATGCACAAACAGCTCCATAAAATAAGGTTCTACTAATACCGATTGCTTTGTTGACTCTGTATCAGGTTTACAAAGTTTCTTAATTCACAGAAATCCCATGTATGAAATAATTGTTGGTTTTGCTCTCGGTCTAATTTTTTTTTTTTTTTTTTAAAAACTTTTGTGCTTGGTGAACACCAAACCAGACAACTGGCAGCATGTGTCGTCGCTGTCTGATTACTAACAGAAGCTGCAGGGTTTAAGGGTCTGCACAAGGGACTTAACTTGTCTGTGCTGACCGACCCAAACCCCAAAACACTCCTTCTGCATCAGTCTGAAATACTGAGCACCAGCTGTGGAGAGCTAAACCCCAGCTCCTGGATGGACTTGTGCAAGCATCCCACGTACGGCTGACGAAGAAGGAAACATTGCAAAGGTTATCTGTGCCTCGAAGGCAACACCAGACCCAGGAACTCACATTTCTGAAGCTGTCGCTTGGGGACTGCTGAACATGTATATTATGACTGTAGGAGTGAAGCTCAGAAGCGTGGCGTGCAAGAAACTGAGTTCTCACTAGGGGCTGGGAGGAGAATAATTCAGAAGAAAATCTTTCTCCTTTCAATTTTTTTTTTTTTTTTCTTTACATAACCAATTCAAATAGCTATATTCCTCAACTGCTGGGAAATCAAACACAGAGATAGTTCCCGGACTGTGTAAAACTGGCATCCAGACGGTGAAGGAGGCTGTGGGGGGAGAGCAGGGGGCCCCTGTTAGTGCACCCATGGGGAAATAAATCTGGAAGCCACTCCAGCAGAGCCCCATACTGCTGCAGAAAAAATGCTGCTTGCAAACCTACTTCGGGTGGGGGTACAGCTCTTCCTCCAAACGAGCAAATCCTGCTCCGAGAGGGTATGTTTAGAGGCTGTGTTTTGGAGGGTTGTTCCAGGTTTCTCCACCCTCCACGGAGAAGGGAAAGCAAAACTGCTGGGCTGGTGGGAGAGCAGAGCACGGCGCACATGAAATACAACCTTATGGGCACGCTGGGCGGCCGTTAGGAAGTGGCAGCGCTGCACTGAAGCTCCCGTTCCCCAAGATTTTAGTCCAGCAACAATAAAATACGCCACTGTAATCGAGCCCTGCAGCTATAGCCCCTCTGGTAGGTTGCTCCGCAGCTCGAAGGAGCCATGGCCAGAAGTGCAGTGCATGGCGCGAGGTGAGCGGGAGGCTGCAAACTTGACTTTACTGCAGATTTTTAGCACCATAAAAAGAGAATAAATAACTTGGTAAGCATCACTCCGGCAGGCAGCACTGCCTTGCACAGGAGGGGTCAGTTTCTGGAAGTCACAGTAAGTACAGAAACAAGAACTCCCTACTGTTTTATTATCAGTATAAGACTAACAGGTAGGTATTGTCTTCCCTATCATCTACAAAAGTCCTGATATCTGATGTGAGGAGCTGTGGGCAAAAAAAACAGAGCCAAAATCTTTGGGCCATGGGGATGGGTAACCTGAGTTTTAGGGAGCTGCCTGGTGACACAGCCATGCTGGGCAGTGGTTGGCACCGCAGGGACCAGCAGCTACCCAAAATCCTTGCAGTTCATCACAGCAACACTTGCACCTGGAAAGGGGAGAGGTCCAGGGCTGCAGCTGCACAGGAATGTCTCTTGTTTGGCTAATGCTATTACAGAGTAAATGGTCTAGAAAATACAGCTTGTCACCGCGGTGTGGGGTTGGGCTTCCCATAGCCAGCTCGGGGCTGGCAGAATCTCCACAGCAAGGACAGCTCTGAGCTCAGCGGCTCCGTATCCACAGTCAGAGA
>NW_009260066.1:5830303-5835721 GCF_000687185.1 Egretta garzetta
AGCAAATCCTGCGCCGAGAGGGTATGTTTAGAGGCTGTGTTTTGGAGGGTTGTTCCAGGTTTCTCCACCCTCCACGGAGAAGGGAAAGCAAAACTGCTGGGCTGGTGGGAGAGCAGAGCACGGCGCACATGAAATACAACCTTATGGGCACGCTGGGCGGCCGTTAGGAAGTGGCAGCGGTGGCACAAGCTCCCGTTCCCCAAGATTTTAGTCCAGCAACAATAAAATACGCCACTGTAATCGAGCCCTGCAGCTATAGCCCCTCTGGTAGGTTGCTCCGCAGCTCGAAGGAGCCATGGCCAGAAGTGCAGTGCATGGCGCGAGGTGAGCGGGAGGCTGCAAACTTGACTTTACTGCAGATTTTTAGCACCATAAAAAGAGAATAAATAACTTGGTAAGCATCACTCCGGCAGGCAGCACTGCCTTGCACAGGAGGGGTCAGTTTCTGGAAGTCACAGTAAGTACAGAAACAAGAACTCCCTACTGTTTTATTATCAGTATAAGACTAACAGGTAGGTATTGTCTTCCCTATCATCTACAAAAGTCCTGATATCTGATGTGAGGAGCTGTGGGCAAAAAAAACAGAGCCAAAATCTTTGGGCCATGGGGATGGGTAACCTGGGTTTTAGGGAGCTGCCTGGTGACACAGCCATGCCGGGCAGTGGTTGGCACCGCAGGGACCAGCAGCTACCCAAAATCCTTGCAGTTCACAGCAACACTTGCACCTGGAAAGGGGAGAGGTCCAGGGCTGCAGCTGCACAGGAATGTCTCTTGTTTGGCTAATGCTATTACAGAGTAAATGGTCTAGAAAATACAGCTTGTCACCGCGGTGTGGGGTTGGGCTTCCCATAGCCAGCTCGGGGCTGGCAGAATCTCCACAGCAAGGACAGCTCTGAGCTCAGCGGCTCCGTATCCACAGTCAGAGACGACCCTGTAAAAGCACGCTGCTCTCAGAGTCGGCACATGGAAGCACACGACCTGCAGAAGCGATGTTTCCATCACCACTTCCAGCACAGCCCTTATGTCTTGTGGCTGAGGGTAGGGGAGAAACTGAGAAACATCAGGCATCTTCCAGCCTAACTTGCCCTCACAACCACAGGCCAAAGGCAGGATTTTACAATTAGCACCTCCTCTGTAAACCCAGCCCTGAAGTTCTTCCTCAGGGCTTATTCAGTTGTATTTCAGGCCAGCTTGTGAGCTTTCCCGAGAAAGAGCCATGGGGAAAGGTGTACAAATGCTGAACAAAGATCTCAACCTTCTTCTATTTACCTTCTAAATTGTTTCCTTAGCGGTATTTGGACCAGACGGCGTTTTGCTAAGACAAATGACAGCTTGAACGGAAAATGCCAGTGAAACACACATGCACAAGTTATGGCTTCTTAACATTAATAATGATACTTTTCTGAATGAGGGTCCTTGACGGGGGACAACGTCTTGATTACAGTGCACCTTTGGACGGCTCAGACAGAAGCATCTTCCTCTTCCAGCAGTAACCTAGCTCTGTTGTTTAATGATATCTCATGTCAGGGATATGCAAGGTCATCATCATATTTTATTGGAGTTGGTAACAATTTACTAATTATCAGCAGCAGTTTTCTGATAAATGTTTTTTCTTTCCATTAAGTTTGTTTCTTACCTTTCCTGAGGAACTGAACTGAATATTCACATGTAGATCAAATCACTGTTAATTTGGCTTGTTGTTATTTTTTTTCAGATGGACTGTTAGCTCATCATTTTTATAGCACTTTTACATTTGCTATATTTTTAGAATCTTCACTGGTCTGTTTAATTACTTGGAAGGTCTGGGGTTTTTTAAAGCTAAATAAAAATTTTATTCCAAATCAAACACCTATAGATTAAGAGCCATACACACAGCCTCTTGTAGCTGCACCTACAATTTTTTGCTTGGAATCAACTGCACGTGATAATCTGGCATTTGGGTTTAACAGCATTTTTGAAACTGATCTTCAAAATGAAGCATCTGGCCAGTCCTGAGTACAGCTACCCAGTTTGCACAAGAAATTGTGGTATTTCAATACGAAGACTCAGGGTTCTGTTCTGCTCTGTTCAGCATCACAGGCAAAACCCCACTGATGTCTATGGCAGGAGCAGACTAAGAGCATGTGGCCACTCAGCTCTCATAACTGGGTAAAACTTAATCTTTAAAAGCGGGGTTTCAAGTTATCTCATCTCACCTTACTGACATGCAGGTGAATTACGAGTGTCCGGAGCTTCCTTTTAGTTTTGTAAAACTATTACCATGACCACAACCATCTTTACTACTACTTGCAAAATGCTTAAGCCAGAGTCCCATTGTGCCGGGCACAACATGTGCAGAAGCCAACCATGACACCAAAAAAATTTATAATCTACCTAAATTTTTACGATTCAGGTTTTTCTTTTCCCCACCCCAACTCCATCCCAGCTTATTTGTAGCAGAATTTAAGTCTTCATGTTCAGCCTACAGATGAGGGTAGCTCAATTTATTAAATCAGTTAATTTAATTTTACAACCTTATCTGAAAAATATCCTACACTGACTTTGCACATGAGAAAGCTGGATATGAAAAATCAAGAGATTTAAGATTTATTTGTTTCTTTCTTTTCAAAGAGCAACAGACTGAACTTAAAAAGAGGACATCTAAGTTAAATTCTCAACTTTGCCAGAAATTCCTTGTGTACTCTTGGGGATTAATTTCATTTCTCTCTGACACTGCTTCCCATCTTTAAAAGTGGCACAAAAAAACTTTTCCTTTTTCTCTCCCATCTGTTTAGATCCTTAACACTTCCTTGGCCTCTTGCTGTATCTAATGATCTTAATACTTCCAGATGCCAACGTGGTACAAGTCATAACCACAGGTTTCATACGATTCCCGCTGGGGCAGTGTGAGATGGACTAGGTCTGACGGGTTTGTCCCAAGGTCATGTAGGGCTCTTTGGGAATGAGATGCTTTGGGAGGGAAAAAAATAGAAATAGGATTGCTTTAGGAACATTTGTCAAGTCTCCAGCCAAAGCCCATAAACTCTGTATACCTTACTTTCTCTGTATATGCAGGGCAGGGGGAAAGAAGGAAACCCAAAAGCTTTTACCTTCTAAAAGGGCTATCAGGAGTCACCCTCTCATGCTCATGAGACTTTTTGCTAATGGGAGTGAGCTCCATAGAAAAAACCCATCAAGAACAGAGCCTAATTTTCCCATCTTATGAATTTTTAGTTCAGTTGTAAGGTCATGGTCCCTTCCTCCGTGATACTTAAATCTGGTGCTAGCTGCAGTAAGGCCTCTCAAAGCTCTTTTATGACTGGAAAATAAAAACCAGAAAAAATTACATCGGAAAGTAAGGAAATACTCTTAGGATATCAGGAAGCACTAAAGGAAAAGAAATGGGAGACAGATTCACATTAGTATGTGTGAGTTCATAAAGAGGTTTGCTTTTAAAATTCCCCTCCAGAACGCTAGTCTGTATAATGAATTGGACTAGCAGGTATGCTATAAATGTAGCAACTACTGTAAAATGCCATAAAAATGATGGGTTAACAATCTAGGTGAAAAAATAGTAACAAGTCAAAATAACAGTGATTTGATCTTTCACGTGAATATTCAGTTCAGTCTGTGATGAGAAGTAACATTAATGATGAGAGGATATAACTGTCAAAAAATCCTGGGAAAGAAACTTAATGGAAAGGAAAATATTATTCAGACCCCAATGCTGGTAATAAGTAAATTATTACCAACTTTGATAAAATTGGACAATTAATATGTAGAAGTGCCATAAAAGCATGTAGAGTCTCTAGTATGCAACATGAGCTGTTGCTTAATAATAGAGGACCTGGTTTAGTCTAAAACTTTAATAAATAACATCTTTTTATATTGTCCTCTACGTTTGGAAAATTATCCCATTTTTCTTGAGATCTTTTCTTAGGGTGTTAATAACAGAGTAGAGAGTTTTTGAAAAGGCTTTTCAGAGATAATCTTCTCAATTTTTAAGGAGCGACTGCACTTCTCCTTTGATAGCAGCAATTTTAACTGCATGTGAGTTGCCCTTGACTATAATGAGGGATATTAAGGATGTAAATATTACATAGGCACCCATCTATAAGTAAGTCTATGGAGTACATGAAGGGTGTGTATGGGTTATCCGTGGTTATGTGGGGCTGCTTCTGCTGTTATGCAGATATATCTTGAAATGGTGGTGGCGACTCTGTCAGACATCTTTGGAAATGTACGTAAGTGGTCATACAGAGGCGATGCCTCGTATAGCAACGCTGGTGCAGGCAGCCTTTAAGGCGTCTCGCTGCAGATCCAGAAACGCTAATTCAAGCCATGCCCCAGACTCCCTCTGAAGCCAGCCCTCACGTCTTTTCACCCCAGCTGCAAAGAGTTAGGGGTCATTTAGGACAGAAAGCAAAAAGCGCCCCGGTGTGAACCTCTGTGTGCCTTGTCTTTACACACCTACTTTAAGGACACTTCAGAAACCGTCCAAGGGCACTAGCCTTGTGTGAGAATTTTCTAATATGATAATGGTGAACACGTTCTTAGGTATTACGGGAGGGATATTTACATCACGAGAACACCTCGCAGGAAAATCTATTCCAGAACTGGTTTGTGCGAGAGGGGATGTTTTCCTACCTGCAAAAAGTTTGCTTTCACAGCAAGTTCATGGTGCGCATCAGGGCTCGCCCAGAAAAGGGGCTCCCCAGGCCAACTCCCTTCTTTCTCTTTCCTTCACAGAACTGGCCCCAGCAATAAATAATAAATGTTTTTCTCCCGTGACCTGGCAGGTAGATGGAGCGTATAGAATTAGCCATAAAAGAAGTATGGTGAGTTCCAGCAACATCTGATATATGGAGGTACCTCAAATGCCTGAAATAGGTTGCACTGGAATGAGATCTGATATTAACCAGCTACTGAGGGAGAAGACCTTCTCCATCTAGGAAATGCTGCCAGAAATGCAGTCAGCAGAAACTAAATAGTAAATGCGCAGAAGCCAGCACGGAAGTGATGTCCTTCTGCTCCCAAAGGCTGCAGTTTGGGTCCGTTCAACTTGTTTTCCCTCCCTAAACGAGGCCCAGCTAATAAAGCACTATATAACGTATTCAGATTCCTGCGGTAACAGTGGATCTTTCTTTTTTGCACGACATTTTTTTTCAAAGTCAGCTTTATGTATATGATTCCCGCCTGCCAAATATCTGCCCCATTTGAAATCTATATCTAGCCTGAAACATTGTGTTTTGCCCTCTGGTTGACCGTCTGCGCCAGTGAAAGACACCCTTGTGAAGAAGTGCCCCTTTGCTCCTGTGGTTACCAATACTGTTCCACACAGTTTCCAAGGGTGATGCTATTATATTGCTCCAGCCACTGTATGCACCCTATTGAGTAATTTATTGGCCAAGATCCTAACAGAGGAAAGGCCTGTCTAGA
>NW_009260066.1:5835742-5864006 GCF_000687185.1 Egretta garzetta
GCTGAATTTTAAAAGGTAGGAATATTGCACTTCATAACAAGCAGCCATTAATGATAACCAACAATATAATTCTTATGGAATTATGCCTCGCATCTGCATCAAATTCCCAAGCATAATAAAAAGCGAACCAAGGAAGTTAACCTCTTGTGTGCCGCGCTTCCTGGAGCGTAATTACGGAACAGTGGAAAGGGCGTGACCCCGTAGCTTTCCAACATTATAATTAGCATTCCCCATACTGAAGCCTATTGTCTGGGGGACAGTTTTGTCTCTCCTCTGTTCTGACTTGTGCAAAATTACACCCCTAAATGTGAGTTCATGGCCCTTTCTCAAAGCCAGCCTTTTGTTTTCAGCATAGTCCCAAAATCAATGGACTGGCAGGATGTGCAGCGTACACCCACAGGGTCAGTTTGATGCTCATTCACTAGATACATACGGTGCATTGTAAGGATCTATATGAGATAACAATGATTTTCCACTTTTCAGATGTAGCCACATGAGATTAGGGTATTCGGCAGAAAAATGCTGCCAACTCTTTATGTCATCCTGCTAATGGCGAGTAGCAGAGTCTGTATGTTTTGCTTGGATTACAGAGCAAAACCTGTTCAAAAATCTTCCTGTTTCTCTTCCCATGTATAAATGAAGCTGTGCATTGTACCTCATTAAAACAAACTAAGGTACCTCATTAACACCCGCCAAGGACTAGTTTGAATGTCAGAATTGGAAGTCTGCATAATTCTGACACAAAAAGTTTTACTGAAGAAAAGCTCTGTTTAATTAAGGAGATACTGACAGGTTTTAGCAAAAGATTAACAATAAGAAGTTCAGAATTTTGCCTAGACTGAGGTCTGGTGAAATATCATGATCCTTACCTCAATCTGTTTTTTTCTTGAAAATTTCTGTCTGAGTTAATGAAGGCGTTTCTTTCTTTATTTTCTTTTTTATTTTTTTTTACCATTATGTCTTTTATCTCTCCAAGGGTAATGAGTGGACCCACGCAGGTAAAAATGTAACTGTGGGGCAAGTTTTCCTAAATTTGGCACCAAAATAAGCAGTCTTATTTTCAAAAGCAATGCTCGTGTAAAGCTCTGACTGAGCTCAAGTGACGGAAGGCAGCTAGATAACTTTTCAGATAGATTCACTGTTTATAAAGCTGTTTTCTCGTGGGATCCAGGCCGGCGTGCTGGGTGATCAGCGCTGTTAAAAATCAGGCATTTACTTAAGAATCTAACAGGGATTTAGGAGCAAAAATTAAGACTCCTGTTCCTGAAAATCTTGCAGTAGATATGCACAGAGATACTACATGTAAAAGCTTATTAAAAACCCTCAGCTTTTTCTTATGTTTTTTATTTTTCCTGCAATGGTGGTGCAAGAAAATATAAAATAAATACGGTGTTCTCAGATCTCCATTGCTCCATTTACTTTTGTATATTCCCAGATAAATAAGAATATTCTAGTCCAGACAAGAACAACCCTTTAGAGCTGAGGCACAACTGCTGCTGCCTGCTCAGAAACACTGGCGTTACGTGGGGTGCTGTACAACTTCATACTCAATTTGCCTCCGCTGCCTAGAATGGAAAAAATCCAAGCCTAATCCAGTTTGAGCACTGTGAGTACCCATCAGTTCAATTTGTCTTCAATGAACTTTTTGTCCTGAGGAAGATTAAAGAGCTGGCAGCTCTGGAAACTGAAGTCTACCGTTTATCGTAGCAGGGAATTAACAACAATTTACAATACGATCGTGCTCCAAAGGATGCTGAGACGGTGTGCGCTGTCTCAACTGGGTCAGAGCTTTGGACCGTGCCAAAACCATGCAACGTGTCTTTGTAATACAGGTATAGCATGCGCTGGGCTGAAATCAGCCTCACTTTTGCCTGGGATTTCCAAGTAGACGTAGGCAGTGAGTTAAAAGGTAGAAAGCCAGCATCTGGCTATTGAAGCTTTTTCCTTATATGGTGCCTTTTGACTCATTTCCCATTTTACTCATAGCCAGAACTGAGTGAAAAAAAATTGCGGTAAATAATTAACACAACAAATTTAGCCTTTTTTCCTACTCTGCAAGCAAATAGTGATTTTTCAAGTGAACTTCTATTCAAATTTATCAAATGCATGCTGCGCAGTTGTTTGGTTACTTCATGGCTGAGCACAAATAGCTCTACAGGCATATCAGATGATCAATTTCTGAAAGGTGACCTATGCTGTTTAATTGTATCCAATTAACTAGGTGTTTTAGCCTTATTTTCTGTGTGAAGGATCAGGAACAAGGTATACAACTTTCCACCAGTTTCCTCCTTTTTTCTGAGACTGGTACGTTACTCATTTTTCTAACTCCATGAGGCACAGTGAAATTAATTTTTCTAGGTTTTATTTTAGTATTTGTTCTGAAGAGTGAACACTCAATGTGTTCCAAAATTTTCCTTATTCTTATTGAAACAAGTAATTTATCTTTAGTGTTCTCATACAGCAAACAGCTTTTTTCGTGTTTTCCATAAGGGTGAAGGAACGCATGACACACACCACACTGACATACAGCCCTTACGGCTGGCACCAGACAAAAACTTGGGTTGTAAATTTATGTTAAAAAGTTACCTGCTCAGCTAATTGCAACAATGATTTCCAATAAATTGACCTCCATAAAAACATTTCAATTTCATCTGTGATTTGGAATCCAAGATTTTTCTGAATGGTTTCTTTATTTTCTATCAGTTGTGCTTTTGTATAGTTAGGCAAGTGGGATTCCTGTATTAATGACAAAAATGTTAGTATTGTGAGCTTTTCGTAATTTTATAACAAATATATAAATAGTCTTAGTTCATGAGAATCTTTAGCAATTGTATGCAGGGGCTTTTGAGTCATATAGCTAACCCCTCCCAGATTTGCTTCTTTTATACAGATGTATTCAGAGAAAAGAGCTGATATTAAGTTTGTTTCCATTATTCAGTGCCAACTGAAAAAAAGACGACCTTGAAAAAAAAAAAATATTGACCTGTTTTTTAACATCTGAAGTTCCCAGTCCAGTGCAGAAGTTAAATGTCTTTGCTTTTCCACTGTGCAATGCAGAGAATGTGGTGGGAACAGAATAGCAAGGCAACTCAGCTGGAAAATATCTCAGATAGATGAAATATTTGTCAAGCAGTTTTCTCATGTGAATATGCCTCTAGTTGGTATATGCCAGTCACTAGAGCATGGCATTTGTTTTATCTTCTGTCCCAAGGATTTATTTTAAAGGAAAAACTGCTGTGTAAGGCATCAGAACTGTGGAAACAACAAAGCAACACAAGTTTAACAAGAGCTCTATCTTTCATGAGGCTAACAGAAAGAGAGTCAAGTTTTAATATCCTCAAAGGTCCTTTTTTCAGATAAGAATTTTATAACAAAGGAACCTTAAGGCAGGTTCCCTTTCTTCTTCTCTGTTAGACTCGTATTCATTATTGCCAACAAGGCATCATTTTGCATTTTTTAAGGATGCAGACATCAAATATGATAGCGCTGAATTTAAAATTAACAACAACAACTATAATATTAAAAAACATGTTTGCCCCAGATGTGCTGATGTCTCAATAGAATCTTTATGCAGAAAAGGAAACAAGGCACATATAAGTGTTTATCAGCTTTGCAGCTTACAAAACCAATGTCCTGAACAAAGACAGCAACATATCCAGTGGGTGTTATCTGATCAAAAACATTCCACATGTACAAATCAAAGCTAGGGGGAAAAAGAGCCATATAAAGAGGAGATAGCTGAGAAAGCAGCCACATTAGGGAAGGGTCTACTATTTAAACAGTTAGGCTTTAAAAAAGGCAAAATGAGAGCTAAGCGATTCCCCCCTCAGGGTTCATGTTGTCACAAATGGCTATCTGAATTGGATAAAGATACATAATGATTCTGTTTTCCAGCAGGATGTGGACACTAACCTCTCAGCAGGGCATATTTGAAGGTGTGTGTGGACAAAAAAAAAAAAAAAGAAAGAGAGGGTTAGGTCCAAAAAGGCATGCAGGCAGCAACGGGATTAAATCAATATTACAACTAATGTTACAAAAGGAAATAACATTAACGTTGTGAAAAGAAAGAGCCCTGTAGTACACTAATGCACAATACCTGCACCACCCTAATTTACTGCTGACCCGCACTGAGTAAAACCAGCGTCTGTCTATCGCTCATCCCCTGGATGAGGCAGTAAATCAATGCAAAGAGAGGTGGTCTTTTGCTACATACTGACAGGATTCCCACGGAAAAGTTGCCCTGTTACTGGCAGTTTCTCCTCCAAGTCGGCCATCCTGGACATTGTTTCAGTTCTTATTTGTAAGTTATTTGTGTCCCTGACCATAAGGGTTCAATAAATAGTTCAATCAGTACTGAAACTGAAGAAGCGTGCTCATTTGCATATCCTCTTTGACTTACTTTCATGCCTAAGGTGTGAATTCCTCATGAAGATTTTCCCAGGGGACCCACATACACATACGAACCCTCTCCCACCTATGTTCTCGGCGGTCCAAAGGATGTCAGATCATGCTAATGTCCCACCACCACCCTGGCAGCATATTTAGATGGTTTGTTACCTATTTCCACAAAATACACAGGTATTTGATGGCCTTTTTGTTGCATATTCAGTTTTGAGCTTTACATGTTTAAGGTTTTATATCCAACCATTCGGTCCTGAAAATAAATTTGCAAACAAATAAAAAATTGCTACTTAAGTTTACAATAAAAAAGAATTGCTATTATCATGTGATTTCTGAGTTTGGGATCTTTTAAATAAAAAGAAGTAAAATTCATTAAACTTTTTATTTAAAATACAAAACAGCATTTGTGCTGGCAACACTGAGATAGTTCCCACATTTTCCTTGCCAAAGGAATCTTCTAGGAGCTTCTTCGAAGTAAAAAAAAAAAGAAAAAACCTTGCTGGGAGGGTGAAGAGGGAAATCAATAAATGTGGGAGTTGGAATTAGCCCTGAGTAAGTCTTATTTAGTCCTACCTCTTTCATTTAGAATCATAGAATCATAGAAAGTTTTGGGTTGGAAGGGACCCCTAGAGGTCATCTAGTCCAACCCCCCTGCAGTGAGCAACATCATTTTGCTTTATGCTTTAAAAGAGTAATAATTAGTAATCTGTTGATGCACTTAAGAAGAGGAGCAGAAATGCTATTGACACAACTGCACCAAATATGCTGGGAAGACCAAAAGGCTTGGATCGGCCACCAAAGTGAACTCACCCATGGTCTTAAGCGCGATAAGAATTACCTATTTACTTGGAAAAACATGAAGGATTGTTATTTATTGGTATACAATGTGGAGGTGCAGTATCCCGATCAGCTTCAGAACATAAATAGATCTTCCACAAATGATGTGGAAGAACCAAGGCAAGCGCCAGCTTCTTGCCTTGAAAACTGCAGTGAATGGGATGGGTTGAATGGACACTGTGCAAGCCAACCTGTGTCTGAAAAAGCCTCTTTCAATTCATAGCCTTCTCTTGGCAATGTAATCACCATTTTTTAAACAAAGTAGCTCGTGTTTTAAGCAGGTATCTATGAAAAAACAAGAGTCGTTAGGGGCAGACTGATGCAGTGTGGAATAATGTAAATGTCTCCACAAAGATGTCACCAATGTAGGACTGGGACACTGAAGGTGAGCAGTAAGTCTATGGTAATCTCCTTTTTGCATCTATCTCTTCTGATAGGCACCAGGTAATGGCAAAGAGATTGAACCAAAATCAGAGTTAAGCAATTACATATCTTAACCCTCCTACTGTGTCTCCTAATGCTGTGTGAACTTCAGACTAAGTCCTCCCCTAGCTCCTGTTTTCAGGACCTCTGGCTTTGAAGTAAGAAGATGAGCGTGGAACTACTCTGAGGTTGTCTGTGCAGGATGGTGATGACACAGGCTATCTGTAATTCTCGGGCTATCTTTTGGGGTTTTGTTAAGGAAAATTTGAGGTTTTCTTAAGGAAAATAAACTTTGTTTATTCAGCTCAGAAGATATTCGCTTTGTGTATCGCCGGTAACGGGGTAGTGTAACTACAGCCCGCCACACCAGATTTGTTCTCCTGGTGGCAAACAGGGAAGGGAAAGTTACCATAAGAGGGAAAAAGAGGGAAACAGAGTGGTTATTACCGGGGTGAACATTCAGTGTGTGAGAGGGCAAGGGAAGGAAGCACCAGTGCTGAACTTTTACACTTCTTCACAAATTACTCTGCTTTGCTTGCTGCCCCTGACATTGCAGCATCACCGGCCTGGGATCCTTTACCCTACACCCTCAGGAGCCCGGCGGTTAGTATCTCTTTCAAAAGTTCAGCTTGTGGCAGTTTCTCCTTCAGCTTGCTCCGGCCTGAAACTGAGCAAGAGTTTTATTTTACAAGAATATTTGAAAGACCATGTTTTCTAACGTCACCTCTTACTTGCCCTTGTTCTCTAATGCAAAGCTGAGCACGGGTACCTTGGCATTTTAAAACATAATTTGTAGAGGACTGTGTTGCCTGCTCTATCTACCTTCCTTTAACCGGCAGCGTCTGCCACCTGGGTTGGGCGCCGCGCTGGCTGCAGGTAGCGCAGGCAGCACGGACTGCAGCTAAGGCTCCCCAAGCCTCCGCAGCGTAAGACCTTGTTTTCAACTGTTTATAACTCTGCCAAATACATTTGTATTAATCTTTTCACCATGAAGTAGGTTCCGCTTTATTTTCCTTGCCAGTGATGTCAGCCGAGTTGTCTGTTTGCATCTGGAAGTCTTAATCGGTCCAGTCACCTTTCATAAAAGAACAAAGAAAACTGAGTTTTAGCAAATGAGAAATATGAAGGAAGCATTATAATTGGCATCTCTTGGCTCCCAGAGGCAGCTATTACCTCCTCCTGCGGGTCCTCCCACAGCTGTAACCCCGGCCGACTCTTCTCGAGCTTGGCTTGCAGTCAGTGCTGCGATACTCAATAGCTTTGAATCAGTGCTGATGACTGAGATAAGGCAAACTACATGAAATGCCGGGTATTAAAGACAGAACTTCTTTTGCTATGAACATGCCAAATATTGCTGATGCACCTGTTTTATGTTCAGAGTGGGAAGACGGTCAAAAAGGAAGTGGCTGGCTTTAAAAGAGAAGCAGCGCTTTCAATTTCTGAAAATAGCCCAGATACAGAACTGGGTAATAAGAATACGTTACTGACTAAATGCATATTCGAAACATGCCTGGGCATTTTTTCATCGTTACATACAAATAGTATATGCGGTGTTTTCAACGTGTAGATTCATTTTCACCCGTCTGGAGCACTTCTTATCTCCATCTACCACTGGCAGGGTTAAGGTGCTGCTCGGCGACAGTGGGCAAAGGTTTGCAAGAAAGCCTGCAGTGAAATCCATTACACGAATTGATTTGCCCTTTTCCCCTGATTTTCACTGCAGTTCTCACACTGATATAACAGACAGGCTCGAGATGTTAGTGTACACAAGTTAACATCCTCTGGCACTCAGATTTTCTGAATTTGAAGGTGATTTTTCTAGGCAGCATATTAATTTCCTCAGTACTCAACAGGAACGCTGGCTGCAACTGCACTGCAGGCAGGGAAATTATAACAGGTCAGAAACTTGTAGGAGCGTTAGAGAGTAGAGGAAAATGTTGGTCATTGGTAAAAGAAACCTCCATTAGAACATGAAAGCGTGCAATATCCTAGGATGTCAGGGACAAGGAAAAAAGCTTTTGGCATATGACATATCTGCTCTCCTTTGCTGGCTGAATCCAGTTAGATGGTACACAAAAGTGTCTTATAATGAAGTGAACAAAGATTTTCCACACCTACTAGGGTGGTAACCCTGGAGCTATGAAAGAAAAAAAAAGAATCTCTTAGAAACCACAGAACACTTGTTAGTACTTTAAAAGATTGTACAAGCCAGGAGAAAAGGTTTTTATGTTGGCTAGTTGAAAGAGACAAGAGAACTTACTAAGAAGTATGGTGTGATTTTCTTTTTTTTTTCTTTTTTTTTTCTTTTTTTTTTCCCTTTTCAGTTTGACCATGAGTCCCTCTGAGCAAAGCAGAATCTTTGCAACCTGGGAGCTTGGTTATGGGGTAAAAAAAGATCACGAAATGTGCAGCGCTCATACTTGAAAAGAAATCTTGATTCACTCCCACACACGTATAAAACATCTATACCACACAGTAGTGCATAACGGAATCGCAGCATTTCGTCGGTAGGTAAATACAGATCCATAAGGTAAATGTGGCGATTCCTCTGCCTTAGAAAGCAAAACAGTCATAAAGACTGATTACCGTGGCGGGCGGACCGCTTAGTGCCGAGCTTTCAAGCCTGCTAAGCGGGCAGGTTTCCGAGCCTCCACGCGGCACATGGGCATCGCGCGAGGGAGCGACTGTGAAGGGAAAAGGACAAACCCCTGGGGACAGCCCTTGAATCATTAGTGCTGTTGATCCAGCGTACCATTGACAGGGTGATCTCAGCGCTGTGAGAGAAGGAAAGGGCTGCTGATGGTGCCGCTCCTCGCCGCAGCACGGAGCGCTGCTGAGAGCTGAGGCCGGAGAAGATTAACGCGCCAAAAAAAGTGCCTGTGGAACAGTTGCCTCTTGAAAACCTTATTCTTCCCTCGGAGTTAAAATCCTACCCAATTCGATATGTCAATAAACATTCCTTCCACATATGGAATTTAAAAGCAAGAATCTGCTTTCAAAAACACACGCGGCATCTGGACATGCTGCATATAGAAAATCAAATAAATAAGTTTAGAGAAAACGTTTAATTTAGAGCAGAGATATGTCTAGTGTTTGGAGCACCAGGTTTCATTCAGGACGATCTCAACTCCAGAATTTGCTGTCTGAAGATTCCTCTAATGTTCAGGACTAAGGGCCAAATTCAGGATCAATTCCATTTGAGGAGATGCGTACTTAAATGCTGCTCCCTGTCTACGCACTTAATTTCCTACAGGTACACAAATAGGTTGTGATACCAAGAAGGGCAGGAGGCACTCGTCACCATGGCTTTGGGAGGTTACTGGCAGTCTGTGGAGAAGATGTAGCACATGCACACCCCAACCAGTTCAAATTGCCAGCTCCCAGCGTGCATTTTTCGCTAAAAGGACGAATTTGCACTTTCAAAGGTCTTCTGTGTGCTTGACCTAGCTCCTCAGTTTGTTCTTCAGTGGATGGCGTTTTGCTAAAAGCTGTGAGAAGCTTTGTCAGAGATGCAGAGAGCAAGGATTGCAGCGAAGTTCTCCCACCTGCAACCTCCAGCCCGTATCCTCCACTCCCGGTGCCGAGTGTTGTTCCCAGCTTAGCCCTTGATGCTATCTGCCCGTGGTATGCTACCTAGATAGCCCATATTCCCTGTGTCCAGACAACTGGAAACAACCAAAATCTTTTAACTGTGCCCTTGAATAAGGCTTTCAACGTGGCTTTTTGCTAACATGGACAAGAAGCAATATAATTAATACTTTTTTTTTTTTTGTTATGATGTTTGGATTCTTTGATTTCAGGATACTTTCAAGCCTTCTGTAGTACATGCTGAGGTGTGAGACCAAATGTAAGCTTGGCACTCAGGGGTGGTAATCACCCGCAGGCAGCGTCTCCATCTGGAACTTTAAGGAAATCGCAAAAAGAGCCAGACCACCCGTCCCTATAAATCAGCCCCTTGATACCAACAGGGCAAGGCTGACCCTTATTATCTAAGAATCCTGCTCCAAATTCCCCAGATGCCCAATGACACTGAGAATCTGAGGTCTGGGATACTCAGGTTTTGACTCAAATTAACCTTTCCCCCGTAGTTTTCTAACTTTAAGACATGAAGCTCATCTGCACTACTACCTCCATCCCTCACACTTCTTTTTTTTTTTTTAAGACAGCCATTTGGAAAAGAATAAGCTGTCTTTATAGAGATCTGAAATGTTAGAAGGATGTTCAGAGAACTCATTGTCGTAGTTAAAATAGAACCGTAGTAAAACCAAATATTCTCTCGCTTAAAAACCGGCAACCAGCACACTGATATAAAACCACTGCAAGAGTTTTTAACGTAAGAGGCTGCAAGAGCCTAAAAAAGTTTCTACCACTTTTGAGAAGCGTGGTCTTCTCTGAGCCTTGAGGGACTGCCCAGGGCTGTATAATTTGCCAACAGCCGTGGCTAGCACTGCACATTATGGGGATCAGCTGCCTTTCTTTACAAGCACATTGTGGCCCGTGTGGATCACACCAACGAGTTCCTCTGCCATGGCTTCGTATGCCAGCGTGCTGAATTATTCACCGTCTGCTATCCGAGCGGCAGAGTTTGCAGAAGTCCTTTCGAAGAAATAAGAGAGAGGAGCTGGTGAGGCTGGTGCGGGGGGAATGAGGGCGAAGACCTGGGCCACGAGACGTGCCAGGAGGCACTTGCAGATTCTTGCGTTTTGATGTGGCAAACAGTCCTAGCTATTACACAGAAGAACAATCTTTAATAAAAACGATAGCTAGTTAGTAGCAGCGCAGAGTGCAGCGAAAGGAAAAGCGGAGTGGAAAAAGCTGACTGTCTGCCTCAGATTATTTATTTCTGGAAGCTAGATTATTTTTTATTACATCTACGTATAAAATTCTTCACACGGAACAAGTTTAATCCTCCCCAGGTCTGTGAACAGTGGTTAGCATCAAGATATTGCTCCAGAAAACTCCCATGACACTGCTTGTTATTTCAACCGGGAAGATTTCTTTTACAATTACACTGCAATGATGGAATTAGCAGGGTCAGAGGAGGTAGCGTAAGAGATGAGAAACAAGCTTATGTGACAACCTCCAGGAGACAATTTACATGCGCGAAGCAAAATGTTTCCAAAACTAAGGAGCTGTACAAGCTTGACAAGCAAGGATGCAAGCACAGCCCTTTTGAAAGCTGGGGCTGCCTTAAACAGGCGGGCAGCTACCGAAACAGAAGAGGGGTGTATTTCTGGAGGAGGTCAGAAATTAGGCTCCGGTGGGCACTGATGGAGGGGGGAATCCCAGAAGATACCTTTCAGGTTGGGGTCCCCAATTTTAGTCAGTGTCCGTGAAGGGTGGAGTTAATAGCTGTAGTTGGCACTGTCACTAAACGATGCTGGTGCACATAGCTGCCCCCGACCTTGACGCCGCTCGCAGCCTCCGGCACAGCCTGCAATGCCATGGCCAGTTTTCCCGAGCAGAAGTCACCGCAAGCAGTTGTGTTCAAAGAGGATTAAGGTTTAGACTGAAAAAAAAAAAAAACAAACCCCAAAAAACCCCCCAGCTTTCAGGGCAGCCTAATCTGGTAAAGTATTACAATGTACAAGGGCAGCGAGAGTAGGTGTTCACCTGTCAGCCTGCTGCATCGAAGACAAGAGCCCATCTCCACTCTCCCATGCACTGACTTTAAAAAAAAAAAAAAAAAAAAAATCACATGAAGGGGGGGGAAAAACACAACATCTTTGCTACAGAGACATTTTTAACAAGTATTCCAGAAAGAGCACCAGCTATCAAAAAGGCTGCCAGGACCAGAAGGAGCCATCAATCGAACAAGTTTACATTTCAAAGTTTTCTGAGAACAGTGAAAATGTCTTTACCCTCCTTGATGGGAAAACTGCAGTGCTACAGGAAAGTAGCTATTTGCTGCTTCTTACTGAAACGTGTTTCTCTGAAGTGGCCTTTTAACCCTGTGAAGGGTGCTAGAATATATAGACATATATATATATATTAAGTAGCTCTCCTGAGAGTTCTGCTCAGAGCTGCTTTAAGACAGTGGAGTCAGTCTGCTCCCTTTTCCCTTTGTATGTGCCATTGTTCAGCCTCAGAGCTGCTCTCTGGTATTAGAGATGAATTGGTTAATTTTTTAAAACCCTTTCCTGATAGTATTTAAGAGACGGCAGAATGCATCTGTCTAATTTTGACATTTATCAGATAATTCAGTCAAGTTCCCTCATGTGACACAGCTTTGTTCCCTCGAAAAGAACCTGCTGCAAACAAAAGGCCATAGTATATTGCACGGCATCGCTGCTCCCAAATGTTTCAGAATTAAACTGCTAAGCCTCCATGGCCCTGTGAAACCTGGAAGAGTACAGAAAATGGAGTGACTCCTAAGGAGCTGCATTTTCTGTCTCTGTGCTCCTTATTTCATCTCTGTGCTTGATTTTTCTGAGTCATTTGAAAATGATTAGGCAGCTCAAATAATTGTTTCCTGGGTATATTAGCGGCACTATAATTGTCATGTTTAGAGCTAAAGTTGGTAAAGACTGTAGTCTGCTCTGGAATATTCTAACTTCCAAAATACAACAGCTCACGGATAAATATTTTGAAACTTTTATTACTAGTTTCCCTCCCGGTTTTTTCTTTGTTTCTTTGACAGGACCCCATGTGGATTCGGTCTGACACTGTTCTTCATTACCCAGCGGCACTGCCTGAACTCTGGATGGAAAGGTTGTCATCTAGCCTTTGGCCAGCATCTTGCAGCCGCTACCATACGCTGGCTGTTTCGGACTCTCTTCTTCTGGGTGGAAAGGGTAAACGACAGGCCTTACTTCTTTGTAGGCACAGGAAAAAAAAAAAAAAAACCAAATGCCATCTACCGCGATATATAATTTATGTGAGCACACTCACAGCCTCAGACTGACTTATTGAAATAAATTATACTTGGTATAATTCATTTGGGGCGGGGGTGGGGGGGCAAGTTATCGGTTACCATGCCAACACTCTTTGTAAATACCATTGGTTCTCAATGAACTCCTTTTGACCCACTGGTCTGAGATTGTTGCTGTGTGATGTACATAATTCTCTCAACACTGGTCCATTACTTCTGCTGGGGGTTGGGGGTCAAGCCTGTAGTGTAAAGTCAAAGAGAATTAGCAGCCCTATCAATAACCAGCTGCAGGACTGCAGCCCAAATGATAGACCAGAAAAATCCAAGGGAAGATGAATAAAAAGTGGAGGAACACGCGTGTATATTCTATAGTTGGAGCAGCTGCTGTGGACTATCAACATCATCAGGAGACCTCAGTGCATTAGCATAAATTCAAATGACAAATGCACAGTGCTATTCAGAGACTCATTAATTTGCAATGGGTGCAGTGCTCATGACATATTAGTGAAAAATTCAAATGTCTTTGTAGCATCGTGAGTTTAGTTGCGGGACCTAAGTTGCTAAAATGAAAACGTCTGCAATTTTTTAGCAGTTTATTAAATTATGAAGTGTGATGACTATATCTGTGCATCTTTTTAAGCAGATGAGGTCCAGCGTGCTCCAGCACCAAATTGCATGGTTTGTGTTGAAATCTCCCTGTCAGACAAATTTTGAGCAGGAGCCGAAATACAGGCTGCGCGCTCGCCACTGCAGCACGCAGGCTGATATCTCCCCCTTCTGGGTGAATCGCATTGCCACCGAGAGAGAAGGAAAATAAGGTTGTTTCACGGCTTGTGTTTTGTTTCTCCTGCCCCCCCTGCCACTTTGGCCACCGATTGTGTTGCACGTTTCAAAGAGTCAGTGGTAGGAAGAATAAAACAGCGTGGTATGGCTATGCACGAAGGCAGTGGCTTCCTCCGTCGTCCCCTATTCACTCCCTCTACGTGTAGGGTCACTTAACATGTGTAGGATATGGAAAGCCTTAATTACACGCATCTCGTCTTAAGCAGTGGCTTTGTTTATCTGTATGGAGAGATAAAAGATTTGTATTTTTGTACGAAGAACAACCTGGCCGTAGCACTCTTTCATAACGCTTAGATCAAGCTTGCAATTATCGCGTTCAACAACCGAAATACGCAGCGGTGGTGTTTATTCTTAGTGCCTTGGCTCTGCCCTGCCTGTGCAGCTCCGACACACTGCTATATCTTTCCAACCTCAATGAACACTGCAAGCTCCACCTTATATTTCTGCTTCCTCTTAGACCTCTAACCATATCATTGCCTGGCCTTGAGTTTACGTGTCTTTCTGTCCACCTGGCTGTCACGTCTAGTGTGGGTTTCCTTTACCAGGAAAATATACTGTAAGATAATTGCTAGTACTTTTTTTGAGGAATGAAAACTTTAGTTTTACAGGGCAGGAGCCACAATACCTAGCTGGTAAAAAATAGCTTACATTTTCAAAGGCACCAGTGATTTTAGCTCTACAGCCTCTGAAAAATTTCGAAGCAACCTGATTTTTTAAAGACAGGGGAATCAGCTGCCGGTGGCATGTCCAAAAGCATTAAGTTGCTTTTGAACATTTGGGTGTCTCTGTAAAACACAATAATATTTTATATATACACCCGTCATTAGGTAGCACAATAATAAGAGCCTTAATAAGGTTTGCAGCATCTCCCAGCATATGTTACGCCTCGGAGTGAAAGGAAAGCCATTTCTCACTCTGGCTTCTCATCTGTGTCATGCCACCTGCCACGTAGGATATGGTATGTCACAGCTCAAAAAAAAAAAGAAAAAAAAAAAAGACCAGAAAAGAAAAGAATGGCATGCCTTTCGCATCCCTGTGAGGAGTGGCACGTTCCTTCGTGCCCCCCAGTATTTGGATAACCACGATGGACGCCCGGTGACCTGGGTTGCCAGTGAGCTGAGTGCATGTGCAAAGTACTTTACGTTCTCCACAAAGGGAAGAAAAGCAGTCAGCACATCACCAAACTAAGACTATAAATCACTATCAACTGGTTTAAAGCTATAGTTTCCAAATTACACAACAGATTAGGATGCTCATCCGCCCTCAGCTTCCGCCCCCTCCAAAAGCTGTCCAGGTGGGCATCCGGGCTAAGACCATAAAAACTCTGTGTGAGCCTCCAATTAAAGTCAGTTGAGGCTTCCTCACACACAAACACCATTTATTTTCATTAGTGTGGCCCAAACCTGACACGAACCCCCCACATCGCTTCCGATCTGGGTTATTGGAGACAGAAGGAAGGAGTTCAAGAAGGAGAGGGCGAATGCAGTGGCAGGGTGCATCTGGGCACGCAGGCATCAGGTTCGGCTTGGGGTCATGCCATTCCTTTCCTCCCCAGGTTTCAGCCATGGGAAACTCTAAAATTCTGGAGCAACAGTCAAGACTGCACCTACAGTTATTTTGGACACAGAAGGGCAGATGTTCATCCACAGAGGCTGCTCCAGGGGATTGCAAGGAAGGAAGAGCTAAGCGCGAGCAGAGCGGTGCCTCCGTGGCCCCGACCGGCAGAGGAGCACAGCAACCACCCCCAACTCTCATTTCCCCTTCGCCACTGAAATCCTGGTGTTAAGCAACAGAGCAGAGCCTTAACACACGCCTGTCAAACATTTCAAGCACAGGGTTCCTGTCCTGACCGGAGCCGATGGGGCAGCTGAAGGTCCCTCTCCAGCAGAGAAAGCCCTTGGTGGCCCTCAGCTGGCTCCGGCTCTCTGATATTTCCTTCCCTCCCCTCCGCCTGGGATAAGACCGGAGCAAACAGCACAATGCCATGGATGATTGCCTAACATGATTGTTGATGCCAGCAGGACCCTAAAGCTTAAATGACAGCCACGGGATGAGAGGATCCTGGAAATGAATGAGTTGCCCTTCTCCTCCCACCACCCACACCAAAAGCGCTGAGCAGGAGCTCAATGCAGCTGAGGATTCAGACCATTAGCTAAATGTCACCTACGCCAACTTCTGTGCAGAGATGAAGTTTTATTTTCTGTGTATCTCTCAAAAACCCAGTTCACAGAAATAGGGAACAGGTTTTTTTTTTTTTTTCTTTTAAGAAAGTATTTTGTATTTCTTATGAAGAACAACTTTCCTTCATTAGCAGGCAACACTGAACAACAGGGTTTGGTTTAAAATGTGATAGCCTCGTCCCTGCAACCAGTTGCAGAGTTTTCCATGTATCTATGACAAATGCGCTTGAGATTTAGTCGTCAATGTAGAAAGTATTTTGTACCTGACCAATAACACAGACAAAAGAAAAGCTTCAGCACAAAAAGTTGTTTTCTGCTACTGCAAGAGGAAGGGGTTTGCTTTTCAGAAAAGCCCCAATCTGTTTTTCTTTTTTTTTTTTTTTTTTACACATCACACCACTCAAGAGGCAAGCTTCTATGGACACCTCTTTTCCAGGGGCAACGCTGATTTCAGGAACGTGTTCCAAGAAGAGGCACCTTGTCACAAACATTGGGTGGCTGGCTGGCTAGCAACAGAATGGGGGAATGTCCCATCTTAAAATCCTACAAAATTATTATTACCTGCAGAAGAATCCCAGCAGAGGGAGTCTGATAAGTGGAAAATTAGGTCATGTCTACAAGCTGGCAGAGCCAGTGATTTCCCCCCCAAAATGTGGTCAGTGGGGAAAACTCTGGTCTGAGCTACACCAGTGAAAATCCAATCAGTCTACCAGCTTCAAAAGTGAAACTTGGTCCGAAGTGGTTAGGAAGAAGGAGGTGACAATATTATTAAGCTTATGACACTGTTTGTGTTAACATCTTTTTTTTTTTTTTTTTGTGCAGGACATGTTTGTATTTCAATTGGCAAAGTATTTACAATGAGACTAGATATACTCACCACCAAGGGCAATTAATTCAGGGTTATAAAGCTTGTGTTTCAGAACAGGCATGAATAATTCAGTGTTAGGTTGTTTAAGTGTGTTTTGTAAAATAGAGCTGCAGCTTTTGTTTTTCTTGAAAGCTTCTGGAAAAAAATGTGATTTTTATTTTTTTTCTTTTTCTCTTCACCCCTGGGGAGAGCAGTGGCCTTTTGATGTTCCACATTGACCTGCATTCCTTGCTTGTTTCCCACTAACTTGAAGAAAATACAACTTAAAATGGGAGGCTTGCATGTAAGAAGTAAGGAGTACAGCCCTAGCCCTGGGTGTCAAAGCCTATCAAACAGGCGGTGGTGCTTCAGACTGCTTTAATCATTACCAGCCTTGCTGGACTGTGAACTTTTACGACGCTGATAAGCAGAAGTGCACACACACATAAATGCAGTACTTGCTTTTGAGTGCAGGTCTAACCTGATAAATGAATTTACACAGCCGAGGGGAAGGTGTCTGTGCGGTGTCTCTCCATCTCCGCTTCAGGCACGTCACATTACTTTCGCACTACTCCATGGGCTACACATGTAAACCTAAAAAACGAGCCTGGGTAACTGCTGGCTGGTGGCTGAATTTTGCCCAAGTTGGTCTTTAGCATTCAGGCTCAATGGACGGCAAAAGGGAGGAATTTTTTTACAGCCTTTGCAAACTGTTGCCATAGTTCAACGAACGTACAAATCTCTTGCAGATCCTGTTAGCAGCTGGGTGGGCAGGGGTGTGTCAGGGGAGAAGCTGTAGCTTTCATGGTGGTTCCATCAGGTTCTTCAGAACTTCCATGTCTGAAGGCTCTTATTGGGGCATATTTATAGTCAAGAAATAGCAGAAAGCCAGAAACAATGTGCCTGAGAGGTGTAAACTCAGAGAAGTAGTGAGGCATTAGCTCAGACATTCAATGTCCACAATGTAAACATGGCTGGACTTGGTGTCTTGACAGAGCTTAGGGAACTTGAGGGACCCACCAAATATGTCCTTACAGAACAGGGCATGGCCAGTCACACCAGTCATGGTGAGCATCAAATGGGTGTTACGCAAAGGCAGCTTTGGTTTTTTTCACTATCTACCCAAACTTTCTTCAAAGGATGAAACCTCATGGTGCTTAGGTGGTGGCTGAGTTGAGCCTTTTCAAGCTACAATAATAACCACTGGTAGCTGGAGATAATCTCTGTATTCGTCCATACCTCCACAGTCAGAGAGAGAACGGTGCCTGGTGCAGCTGAAATGCTGGATTTTCACACTTTTCTGCCCAAACTCCCTTGTGCAAGTAAGCTACGAGGCTGCTGAGAAGGAAGTAGAGTATGTGCACTTCTCTACCGCCACTCAGACCGTGTCATGCTCACCTACACCTTTTCCCGGGGACCTCCGTGTGAGGGATGATATTTGCTCCCACAAGAGCACAGCCCGGGAAAATTATAGAGAAATATTGATCCTGGTAACTCAGTGTTTTCAAGATGGTCTTTCAAATTTCTGTAACAAATAAGATAACATGGCAGCAGACAGGGCAACCTCTGCATCAGCTTTTCCCCGTGGGAAAAGGACAAATGGAAAAGTCAATATTGAATATTTGCAGTGAGTTGTGTAGCTTATACAGGCTGCCTGCAAGGTTAATGTGATTAAAGATTATGATTTAAAGAGAAACAAATGTGTCCCCCAACCCAGCATTTCTCTTCAGAAAAAAAAAAAAACCTAAAACATCCTTAATTGTTACCTCTACAATGCTTGTTGTAAGGTTGAGTTATCATTTTCCCTAGAGTGATAAATCTCGCACAAATGCTTAGATGCTGCAGCGTACGGCAGCGTACAGCAGATTTGTTTTCTAGTCAGCATTCTGTATTTCTCTTCGTTTGCGCTGCAGCATGAGAGTGGTTGGGTGAAATGTCCGGATCTCGTGCATCCTAGGATCTCTGGCTTAAGGAGGGATACACCGAGTGCTGGGAGAGTGTGGGAAGGAAACGAATTGACAAACAGCCAATGGGAAACAGAGAAGAAGGCATTTTTACTGCTCTGTGTTTACAACTTGTACTTTCTCAGATCCTAAAAAATCTGCTGTTTTGCCTACATGTCTGCAAGACATTATAGTTCGACTTGGTGAAAAACAATGCATGTCACTGCACAGTTATTAAAGTAATAGCTTCCCCAAGTTATGTGTGCTGAAATCCAGGGTTAGAATTGCCTGTAAATCCTGGCAAAATGGAAGATTTAATGAAAGGATCTTCAGATTACTGAACCTGAATGGTGAATTTGCAGCCTGCCCCTTCTTGCTGCTTTTATTTCTGTATGACAGTATTTTACCATCTAAAGCTGCACTCAGGATTGTTAATATGACAGTGAGCCAACATAAAAGGGAGGATACACGTGTGTGTGTGTGCCCGTGTCCGTGCCCTGCGCCTGCTTCGCAGGTTTGGAAAGCAGCTGATGCGCAGAGCAGCCAGGGAATTGCAGCAGAGACAGTTCAGGGTATTCCTGGGCACACAGGGGTAGGGGAGGAATAACATTTACAAGGCTGCCTCCTTTTTTTTTTTTTTATTCTCTTTCTTTTCCCACTGATGACTGGTGCTGTGTGGCTGCGGAGGGGTTGTGTGCCCGCAGTGCTCCCTGTACCCCTCCAGCTCTTTGGGGGGTGGCAGGCTGCATCCACCACTGGGGACAGGGAGACGGTTTCAAACAAGCAGCATCCTTTCTTCTCCACGGTTTTAGGCTTATTTTTCTAACATTAGAATAACTTAAGGTCCAATGGCTACAAAATGCATGCAGAAAACTCAATTTACACCCCACGCGTTTTCCAAAAATGCATTTGCAAGTGATACACAAATGATTTATTAGATATGTTCGAAAATTTTGACCCAGGGCTCCCTTAAAGCCCTTTTATTATGTGATAGCTTGGTTTTGTCTGTCTTACAGCAGTCTTCTCAGTCCTTGTTTCACTAACGAGGCCACTGCCTTTGTTTTCATCATACCTCCTCATTATATTAATTATTTGCTGTTGTTCTTTACCTGTCTTTTGCTGTTAAGCAACTCCTCTGTGGCTTGTGGTGTGACAGAATTGTCAGAAATTCTGCATATTTCATTTGTTATTGTCTTGTTTAATGAATATGAACTCCTAGCCGTTTTGCAATACTGCATTTCCCAGTCTGTAAAACATACGCAGTGAAAGAAGTCATGTGAGAAAAAAGACTATATTTACAATACCTCTGATAACAAACCTGATACAGAGCTCACACTGGAGCCAATCCAAACATTACAACACTTAATAACAGAGCCACAAAACATAATCATCCCAAAGTACAGTGCATTATGAAATGCTTGGAATATTTACCATTATTCGCAGTCCTGCTGCTACCAGATGAAGTCCTGGTGAAGATAATGAAATTTTTTATTGATTTCTTCAAAAAAAAGTTTCATAAAATGAATTCAAGGAAGTAACTCTCTTCATGTTAATATAATTAATCATGCCTATTGCTTTTCAGTTAATAAGTAATAATAATTCTAACAGTTAAAGGTACTGCAGGGCTAGATTACTTTCTCCTTAGGCTTGGTGTAAGTATCACTGTAAAGACACCAAGGCCCACAAGCGACTGGTCAGAAGGGGAGTCTGGGTCTGACCTGTAAACACATCAGCTGTTTCATAGTTGCTGCCCGCATCCATACCCCTGTGCTCCATCACTGCATGCAGAAAGGCTTAGAGCTGTCACGAAGGGCTTCATCATCACAGGTTGTCTTTGCTTTTGCACCTGAAGCAGGTTTAGGCTGGACATTAGGAAAAACTTCTTCACCGAAAGGGCTGTCAGGCTCTGGAATGGGCTGCCCAGGGAGGTGGTCGAGTCCCCATCCCTAGAGGTATTTAAAAGAAGGATAGATGAGGTGCTTAGGGACAGGGTTTAGTGGTGGGATGGCAGGGTTAAGCTAAAGGTTGGACTCGATGATCTCAAAGGTCTTTTCCAACCAAAGCGATTCTATGATTCTATGATTATGCTGGTGTCATCAGGCTTTTGGTGGCAAATTTCTCAGTAGGTTTTTTTTCAGGCCTGAATTCCATTGGCCAGTCTTTCTGGCCAAGCAGATGATGCACCTTCTTCTACTAGATTCAACCTGAATTCCATTGCTTTATCCCAGTGCTGTCCAGTCTTTCTGGACAAGCAGATGATGCACCTTCTTCTACTAGATTCAGGATGACAGATGTGGCATTTGCTCACCCAGTGTGGAGGACAGATAGTCCAAATAGCCTAGGGCTCCTTGCCAGGGGTTTGCATGGCCTCAGGAGGTGGCCAGGCCATAGAAGACCTGGAGGCATCACTCTAGCTCAAAATTTGAGAACCCCTGCTCTTCCCATATCATGATGCATGAGCTCATGGTCCTGTGAGAGCAGGAGTGGACAGGTTTCACTTTCAGTCACAGGTGAAAGAGGCAAGTGAGGTCAGGGAGCCAACTTTTGTTTTTTAAAAGGGATTCTAATGCCACGGCTATTTTTTATCTGCCTTCTCATTCAATTCTTTTTGTCTGTCATCTTCAAGACTGCATAAAATTGAGCACCCTGTACAAAGACTGTATTTCATGCTCTGACACCAGCTGCTCCCTTAAGATGGTCCTTGATAGACAAACGCAGAGGGTGATGAATATAAAGGTTACAGAAAGTTTTCTCAAAAAACATCTCTACTGTGTAGTTCACTAAGCCTACTTAAGACATTTTAAATTGGGTGTAAACAGTTTATTAGTGGTTTTTTTTTCCCTTTTTTTTTTTTTCCTAGTTTGTAACTGAGGTGCTTTGTTTCAGGGAGACAGACAGCAGAGAGACACAAAACTTCCTGAGCATCTTCTCTATTATACAGTGGAGTGCATAATTGTTCAGAGCTGAAAAATAGTCTAAAGGGACCTGATTATGCAAATACATTAAGCATCTCTTAAAATCTTCTGAAATTATACCGTGTTAGCCACACAATTAAAGAAAAACAAAAGATCATCTTGTTGAGTGTGCATGGTCTTTACCACTCGCAAAAAACTCATGTTTTTCAGAAGGAGAGAATGGAAAAGGATCATGATATAAGCCTAAATCCAGGTTACAAGCTGGACTGCTAGTTGTCTCATGAGATACAACCCAGTGACAATTGACATTTTGTCCTCTAACCTTACCTCAGCCTTCACAGAGTTGTCTGTTCCCCTTGAGCCAGGCAGATCTAAGCTGTCAATTAATAGATAATGTAAGTTTACTTAGATGTCATGTAATGCTGTTATCCAAGTGGAAATACATCAAATGTCCTAGTTTGCTCTAAAGGCTATGGCACTTAGTAAAAATCTTCTCCCATGGAAGCCTAGGCTTGACAAATGCCTGAGGATTAGTCATAGTCAGCCATCTCTTTGTGATGCAAAACGACATAATCATTGACTTTTTCAAATAGTATTACACTTCTACTTTCTCCAAATAAAGAACCCAATCCCAGGTTTGCAAACTGTTTAGACTGTATAAATTTGTTATTGAATAAAGATGTCTTGCTAAATCTCAGGAACAGAAGAAACAAAATAGCTCAAAGACTTGCTTAAATTTTCAATAAATTCAAGGATGTCTGAAACCCAATGTTTTCTTCCAGTATTTGGCATGATTTTGTATCATATTGCTGCAGCCTTAGATAATCAATAACTTAGACCATTCTCTCCAAAAACATCCTGATCGTGCACCGAAAGCGCCAAAAAGTTTACCCAGTGCAGGTTGATATCCCATTGTATTAATTGCAAACTCTCTTTATATGGTTTATCTTAAAGTAGGGCATCTTTAAATTAAAATTTTATGTTTTAAATAGGACCAAAAATTCATTAAAATGCTTGTTTTTCTTAAACCCCAACATCCAAAACATATGGAACAAATTGCCTCTAGGTATTGAAAGTTGTTGCCTTTATCACACTGTGCATCTAAATTCCCAAGGATGATTGATTTAACGAGGTTTGCACATTAAAAATCTTTTTCTTTGTTACAATAGAGGAAATCACAAGAAAGATTAATGCCCTCTGCATGGTGCCACCGAATTAAAATGTCTTTCAAATGTCTTCACTCCAGGAACACTTTGCTATCCAGGCCTGTACTTAGTAGAGCTTTTCTCAGTGTAAAGAATGTATTAGTCATGGCTGACGATACTGGTGTGCTATAACCTAAATACCTGGAATATGCATATATTAGGACAAACTGGGCACTTCAGAAGGCTTTAAAGAAGTGTTGGTTTTTTCAGATTGGTATAATGGATTCCACGTCAGAAACTCACAAGGCTACCCAAAGGTATAACATTCAGTCTTGACATATTTTTCCATTGCAGTGGTGTTATCTGACATGAAACAGAGTAATACGCTCCACAACTGCTTCAAAACTTTCTTATGCATAAACCTTCTGCAGTGTTTTCTTTGCCTGCTATGACAACGTGTCGCCCTGGCATCTACTGCATTAATGTTGTACAAAACCTTTTTTTTTTATTTCATCTGCTCTTATAGTCATGAAGAGTATGCTGCTGATTCAAATATTTTATCCATATTCATATGTAAATTCAGATTATACTATCTTAGGCAGCACCTCAAGAGTAAAAGGACACAGACCAGCTTGAACATACACTTCTTTCTTTAGGGGAAGAGCTTGCATCCATGCTGTATATTCACTTATCATGGAGTGAGAGCTTTCCTATCATACCACACTTTCAACCACACACGCTACTTTTGACTTCAGTGGAGGCATAGGGAGAAAGGGTAGAGGAAGGAATAAGACTGCTGCAGTGGTCTTGGAGAGTTGGACCACGTCTGCTGCAGATGATATCCGTGCTGGATACAGTGCCATTCCATGTGTTCCACCAGAAGACCACTTAATTCACCCCCAGGCAGAGACTGGGACACAGATGACATACATGCAACACAGATGACTGGAGAGTACACCTCTATGCAAAGCAGGGAGATAATCAGCTTGGTAATACAGAAGAATCAGCACAGCATGCTGGATGTTTGGATTTACACCTTTCCTAGGAAAAGTATAGGTGCTGTCACATTAATTCCTTATGGAAATAAAGCTTAATTCAATAGTTCCTTCAAGGAAAGTGCATTAAATAATAATATGCATGTGATGCCACTATATTGGAAAAATCATAGATCTGTTTAGGCATAAAGTATGGATGTATTTACAGTGGGGAGAGTAAGAAAAATATAGAATCACAGAATCATAGAAAATTCCAGGTTAGAAGAATCTTCTGTAGTCCATCTGGTCCAACCTTTCATTAAAAGCAGGGCCTGGATTAGGTTGTCCAGGGACCTGTCAAGTTAAGACTTCAATATATCTGTAAGGTGAGATTCCAGCACTTTGGTGGGTAAAATATTCCAAACTTTGAGTATTCTCAGAGTGAAGAATATTTTTAATATCCAGGCAGAATTTTACCTCAAGCAGCTTGTGCCCAATTCCTCTTGTCTTGGCAGTGGACATCCTTGTGAAGTGAGGATAACTTACTCCCCATAACCACCTTTAATGTGTTAGAAGACTGTGATTAAATACTCCCGAGCCTTCTTTTCTCCAAGCTGAGCAAACCCAGTTGCTCCAACCTGCCTCCATACATTGAGTTCTCCAACACAGCGAACATTCTGGTGGTCTTCTGCTGGATCTGGTGGCCTTTCTCTATTGAACTAAAGGAAGAAAGACAGCTTCCAAGGTATGGCCTAAGAAGTGCCAAGTGGAGTGGGATAATCACATCCCTAATCTGCTGGTTATACCCCAGCTTAGTAGAACCCAGGGCACAGTTGGCCTTTGCAGCTGCAAGATTGCACTTGTGTCCAGCTTGCTATCCACCATGTCCTTTCCAGCAGTTGCTCAGATACAGACAGCTGAAGGAGGCGTTGATGCAACATATAATGTGAGCATGGCCCTGGGGTTCCACAATCTTCTGAGGTGTATCATAGGGTCTGTGCTTGCTCCTGCAGACCTAACCAACAAGTCAACAGGAATCAGCCTGCCGCCATAAATTCAGTCCATGTTTCATCCACAAAAAAGAATAAGAGAACTTTCCCAATGACTTTATCCATGATTACAGTGAGAGTGCAAGACAGAGGGAACAGAGAGTCTTGATGCGAGACAGAGAGAATAGAGTGAAAATACAGACCTGAGCTCAATAAATGGGCAAAAGTAAATATCAAAAGAAGATTCCAAGCTGAATAGTGTTGGAAAGTAAAATATCAGAAAAGCAGCTTAGAAATTGAGGTATGCTTTCAACAACAAATATAGTTCTTCAGACAACACATGAAAATTGGGTGCGCTGTGCATCTACTATAATTACTAAAACTCATTTGTTATTTCTAGTTTAGCAATATGTCATGAGTTCCACCCAGGCAATTTCCCATTATCCTTCATATTCTACAAACATATAGTAAGAGACAGCACCTGTCATGACAAGCCTTAAATGCACAAGGTAAAAGATAGGAGAAAACATGGAAATGAATCACAGGGAGACAAGTGATTAAGTTTTTTTAAATAACTGAAGTGATTTTGAATCCTTTCACATTTAATAACAATACCCTCAGTGACTGGCCCAAGGACAATGGGAAGTCTGTTGTAGAGCCCGATATTTAGCAAATATGTTCTGAGTCACCACCCAGAGCCTTCAACAAAGGCCCACGTACCATGAAAGACACCGACCATGGGGCAGGGGTGCAGCATTACTGCCACATCCCTGATACCTTTTCTTAATATTTTACAATTCTATTTCAGGCAGGTTTTTTTCAAGCAGAGAAGACATGAAAAAAAGTACAGCTGGTCTCAGAGGGATGGGATGGACAGATACCTGCCGTCCTATCTGTTTCATTATTCCTCAGTAGAAAAAAACTGAAATAATGGCTTCTGTTTGTAGGATCTCTATTAAAAGAGATATAAAATTACATTCTTGCAGTTAAGAATGTTTTAAAGAATACAACGAAAACAAGAGATAAACCCATAATGTTGCACATTCAGTTACATATAGCTGATAAATGTCAATTATGAACGTCTAAAAAAAGGTAAAAACAGGAAAGACTGTCAATGTCAGGCAATAAGCTACTTTGCAGCCATAAATGGGGAAAATTCTGCCTTTTCAGTATCCCTGTTTTCTGACCAACAGAGCAGAAATATTTGAAGGGCTAACATCAGCATCTATTTCGGTCTGCTCCTTACAGAGGTGTAGGAATGACCATCCTTGTGGATCACAGGCAAAACCAGAACACAGCCCTGAAACATAGAAAACATTGGATCATCCGCCTCGTCTACCTGGGATGGGAGAAAGAAAAGAAAAAGGGGAGCAGGAACAACTTGTGCCTCTTTCCTTCCCCCTCTGTGCAAGAGAAATAAATGCGTTCTGGGGAATGCGGTTGTCCAAGACAGAAAGCAAAGGCTTAGCAGAGATTGGAGGATGCAGAGGTGGGAGGGTGGTGACCCAGTGGGACACGGGAGCGGGGAGAAGGAAGGAGGACATGCAGGTGGGAGAGGAGTGGACAAAAGGTGGGAAGGAGAAGGGGTGTTGGAGATGATGATGGAGAAGCACGACTTAGGGCAGAGGTGCAGAAGCAGTAGTGGGATTTGGTCTCTGTCACAGGGGAGTGACAGAGACCGTCATTCATGACCTCTAAAAATGTGGTAAACCAGTGGGTTATCAGGGTCCAAATTCATTGTGCCACAGTAGCACAGATGATGGGTTGGCTCCACAGAGGGTCCTCTAATTTTAATTATGTTAAATGCAAGCTTGCTGCTTCCAGGGCCAACAGAGTGGTGCAGACACTTTTGGGCACTGCCAAATTTGATGCACCCTGAGCCAGCCACTGAAACCACCTGCAAGAGCCCATGTAAGCCCTGACCACACTGCGCCGTGCTCTCCCACAGCGAGACCTTTCCCCCTCACCATGTGCGTGTTACTCACCTTGCCCAGCCCCGCAGAAGGGAACAATGGAAATAATTCAGATAAACCAGCCTGGCACCCAAGTGCACAGATGGGTTGGGTGCAAGGCAGCAAGCAGCCCCTGGGCAGCCCAAAGCTCCACGTCCTCCCTTTCTACCCGCAGAAATGGGGTACACTTTCTTGGGACCCACCTCAGCATCAAGATGTTTGGCTCAGCCACACCGCCAAAACCAAATTAAGGAACGTGAGCTCTTTTTTTCCCCAAAGACACAAGCCATAATTTTCCTGATCCATCAATCGCTGGAGAATATTTGGCATCCATATCTTCAAAAATGTCCCCAGTATTTAGTGGGAAGTGTTCCCTTTTCAATCCTAACGTAGGTGAATGGAAACTCTGGTCATGATTCATTAGATGATTTTTCAGCCGTGCTTTCTATACTCCTGAAATATTCTCTGTTCCCCTGGACATTTTTACCCTCTCCATCAACGGGATATACTCCTTCCCTTGCACCGAATGTATGGCCATGAAACCATCTCATTCATCTCATTCTTTAACAAATAATGTCTGCTTTTATTGTTCCATTGTTTCAGAAAAATCAAAAAAAACCGTATGCGGTATGTCTTTAATCATACAATTAGTTCATATACAACTGAAATTAATAAAAGTTCCTTAGCTGGTAGAGTCCATTAATTCTGCCTGCAATTCCTCAGTACCCGTTAGCGCTTCTCTTCCTCCGGGTGCTTCAAACCCTTGGGCAGTGGTGAAATAATACATTCAATTTCTTGCTGGTTTTTTTTTTTACATGTGAAGCATACCTTTTGTTATTTCCCACCTAAAGCATACTTCCAATTCTTATGAAATTAAACTTCTGGTAACCTCCTGCATGTCTAGCATATCTGCAGTAATAGAGCTCTTATTTGTGTACTCAGTACTCTGACAAATTCCTTTTTTCTTTTTCTGTCTGCCTGTCTCACTTATTCCCTTTTTTCTCCCAGCATTTTGTTCTAATCAGCAGATAGTAGCGAGCTCTCTAAAAATGGAAAATTGGCTCATCAACATTAGACTATCTACACATTCCTCTGTGTTTTTACCTTCTCCCTGCCTTATCTGTGTAAAGCCATGTCACGCGCATTTTTTATTTTCATGTAGTAGGTTCTCAAGCTTTGTGACAGCTCTGCTGTTAGTAACTGCCATCTTACTTTATGAAAACTTTTTACCAGATGAAGTGCTTCCAAACCAAGTCGTGTCAGAGCAATGCGACTCTTTTTATTGCACTCCTTTCTGGTGGTACCCGCAGAGAAGAGCCATTGCTGCTTTCCCCACGTATCTTCAGTAAGTCCAGGGAGTTTTAGCACTGGTGGAGCTGTGGGTTTTTTCCATCTTTCAATCATGGAAGGGGCAATTTCACCTTTTTCCACTCCTGGTCCTATGTGTGCTTCCAAAGTTACTCAAGCAGAGGCCACAGGTGTGCATGCAGTGCATGATAAGCAACATGCAACAGGCGACTGCTCGTTTGTACCCATGTTTCCAGCTAGGAAAGTGCTGCCCATCCTATACTTTCCAGACCAGGAACCAAGGGTCTGGATGTGATTTCATCAGCTGCTCCAAAATTTGGTGCAGACGTGAACTAAGCTGGCATTAATCCGGGTACGTTGGGTGACGAGGACAGTCTTGCCAGGGGCATGCTTGCAAGCACTGTGCCGTCTCGCGGAGCGGGGAAGGCAAGTCCCAGGACATCGGGGCTGTTTGGAGACAGGGAAATGCTTCCACTGTTTAGTTGCTAAATTTTATTCCCTGGCTTGAGCTGCTACAGCCCGGTGAGCTGCGGACGGGCGATGCTGGTGCCGCCGAGGGTCCGTGCTGGCGGAGGGCAGAAGTGGAGCAGCTTGTGCCGGCTGGGAAACGGCTCTGCAAGGCGTCGGGACTCCCAT
>NW_009260066.1:5864537-5899524 GCF_000687185.1 Egretta garzetta
CCCCCCCTGGCGCCCCTGCAGCCACCTCGCCCCATGTCACCCCCGGAGCCCCCCCATCGCTGGGGACGGCGTCCCTGCAGCAAACCATCGTGAGCCAGCTGCTCACCAGGCTGGGGCAGAGCACCATGCCCTGGGGTCTCTGGTCACGCTGCCGCAGCTCAGAAACCCAAACTTCGGAAAGAATTTGTATGCCCTGTTTATGTGCTGAAAAATAAATCTATCGCTTGCCACAGGTAGGCTGTTCCACTTCTGCTACTGATCTTTATCTCTTAATGACAAAAATAGCAGCCCAGGGGGAAGCAGGGCTGCTTCCTCAACAATTCAGCACGTTTAAGGTTGGCGTAGTATTTTAATTCAGCATAGGTAATGTCTCGTATGGAGCATATAGAGCATGGGGTTTGTATGCACCTCCAGGAAAGCACTGACCAGACAGCTTTACCCATTCTCAACACAAAATCTTGTCATGTCTGAACTAATTCCTTCATGGCAGCGATCATATCTAGCATCCCGAAAAGCTTGTAGAACTCCCTCTCCCACAGATCCTCGTGCAGGCAATAAATGATATTTATCTTTTTCAGCATTGCTGTATACCACTTGTCATTTTATCCGTGATGTATCTAGCTAGGGATCAATGAACCCAACCACGACACTAAGCAGCTAAATAAACCATCACACTCAGCCTGTGACAAATCCCTCGGTAGCTTCTGCTTGCTCCGAGCCACAAATCTGCCTTTGTGTTAAACTTTTTGTGTCCGGAGACACTGCTGCTGAAGACGGATTTTAAAGCCTACCCAAGTCTGTCCGTCTCCACCGACAGTGCTATATGATGCAGGCCAGAGGCAGAAAGAGGATAACTCCTCGGTATGGCTGGCAAATATAGAAGACAGACCAAACATGTAACTGCAGTAGAAACAAAACAGTCTTCTGAGTAGACGGAATAATTTTCTCCTAAACCATGAATTTTCAGTTAATTTTTCCGCTCAAGTTTCCACTAATAGAAAATAAGTTCATCACATCATTGAGAAAGGGACAATTCTTTTATGCTCATGAATTTCTATTTTTGTTTTCATTTGCTCTTTAAACAACGCTAGTTCTTATCCTGGAGAGAGGCCAAGCCTGTTTGATAGAGACAGTTCTCCTGTGGATAACTAAGTGTATGTTCTCTCACCTCGCCAGATACTCAGTTAAAGGCTTAAAAAACATCACAGTAGAAAGAGGAGGGAAGTGTTGTCTGAGTTTCTCTGCTGATGCCCTCATCTCAAGCCCCAGATTTCTGCTGTAAAGATGAGGAGCTGATGCCACAACTAAAAATGCTGCTAGGTTAGCTGGGAATGCAGCAGAAACATTAAGAAGCAGCAACAGTTTTCCCAAGGAAGCAACCCAAAACTTACCAAACTCATTTGGAGACAGGTTTCCCTATTACTGTTACCTGTGTGATATTCTATAAGGGGCAGATAACTGGAAAACTCCAAGGGTAGATAAATAAACCGATTTCAAAGTGTCCTATGGTGAAGGGCAGATACGGTGACTTATCTTTAAAGAATATGGCTTTGTCCTGTCTGCAAACTGCCAACGGTCCATGTTAATGCCCTCTGCCCAGCAGCTGCACCCACCTCATCCACTTAGACTCTCTGGGCCGGGCTCCTCACTCTTCACTCTGGAGCATCCTCAAGGAGCATGAAGACAAAACACGAAAATTCAAATTATTCAGGGACCATGACCATGCTACATTATCTGAGAATTTAAACATGCATTTTTCTGCCCGCGAGGTCAGGTCAAGTGTCTCGCTGGACTGACACAGGCTCAAGCAAATGCTTTTGCCTGCTATTGGGCTTTTTGCACTCTTTGTTCGGTGCCCAACGTTTTTCCTAGGTCGCCTAAGCTTCTTTTTGGCCATTTGGGGCGATGCTTGTACGTATTTCTGCCATGCCTGTTGCACAGCACCAGCTGAAGCAGCATGCCAAGCAGGGTAGGAGTAAGCAGGAATCTCCAGTAATTGCTCTGTGTTTTTATTCCCTTGCTGTTGATCCTTTAGCAATTACTTCTAGGCCACTGCCCAACAAGCTACGTATTACTGCCGCTGTACGTTAAAATCGCAAGCAATGAGCTGCAGAGTTTAACATGTTGTCAGTTTCACTGGAAAATGAGTCATTTGGATTTCTTGTAATTAAATAAAAATAATAATAAAAAAAAGAAATAGCAAAGCCCTTGGCTTCTGTTCGTCGTAATCTGCAGAGACTGGGGAAGAATCGCATCAAATTATGCCATTTTCATTGAAAACTGGCACTGTACAGGAGTCGGTGAGAAATATTTCATTATATTAGAGAAAATGTAGTCCTGTGACATGCAAGCAGGGGACATTAGTGGCTTTTTTTATAGAGGAGGAGGAGGAAAGGGAGAAGACCAGAGAGCTTACTGTGATTGTACGTGATCTCTACAGTATGACTTTATTATGGTCTCTGAGCCCCCTCACGGAATTAAATGTATTCTCGAAATACTTTTCTCAGCTCGGTTTGGGACTCAGGTTTTATAAATCTTAATCCCCCCAAACAGTTCCTAGCAATCTAGAAGCGGCTGTAGGCCCATCCCAGAAGACGGGACGGGTGCTGGAACTACTCGGCAGCGGCACAGGAGCCTGACAAAGCTTTACCAAGCGCTGCCTCGAGGGCAGACCTAACTGCTTATAGCTCGGAGGACGTCTTAATAGAGGAAACACAAACCTTCAGGATCAGGAAGTCACTTTGTAGTAGGTATTTTCAGCTTCTTTAGTGGTCATCAGGAGGGATGGGTCAGTTGCACTGGTTAGAAGAAATAACAATCTGGGAACTCAGTGAGGTTTGACAGAGGAACAAACTTTTTAAGAGCTTTTTTTTTTTTTTTTTTTTTTTTAACATCTGAAATGTTATGGCTCATTTTGAAAGTAGAAATTTTAAAAGGATCTAAGAATAGTTGTTTCCAACCAGAAGCAGTCACTACTAGACATCTCCTGAGAACTGGGTGGAAAATTTTCAGTTGAGAGACGTTCTGTTTTACCAGATCTTCATTGTCTGAACGGTGACTGCAAAATGCATATCTGCCCAGAGTTTGCATAAGTAGGCTGAAAGGGTCGGTTGTCTCTGCAAATAGGCGCCTGCACACCCCGACACTAATTTTGCCAGCACAGGTGTAAATTTTGGGCATGGTTTTATGTAGGTGGAAATGATGCCTTCCATCACCGGTGAGCCTCCCCACCACACCTCCCTCCCATAAAGGACAACTGAATCTCAGGAAGCCAGGAGATCCTTCTGGGCAGATCACCAGGTCCTCCTGGTGAAAGCCACATGAAGAGGTGGTGGGCAAAGAAGAAGGTCTCCTCCCCACTTCCCAAAGTACAGCTCGCAGTGCCTCAGATTTATTCAAAAGGGGCAAAACACCAGTTTTTCCAACTGGTTTCAAAATCAGGACATGGTAATACACTCAAAATAATTGGCGGGGGCGGGGGGAATTACAGCTGATTTACCTCCATATAAGAAACTTCAGAGATGGAGGATTCTCTGTTGGGCCTGTAGGCCAGCTTTCGTTGCCCATCTGGTATCTGAATTTAATGCTGAGCCTGCAGGAGACATCGTTGTGGAAACTACCTCCTGGGTATGTCTCTGGGCTCATCTGAGCCGCCCATGTTGGCAGCTCTGGCGATGTTGGGATAATTTGGGGAAGGTTTTTCTGTTCTCAAGTCTGCCCAGCTATTCTTTGGGAGTAGGGAAGGCATTTCAAATTTTTTTTTTCCTAATATTTCCAGTATAAAGCTGTAGTTACCACGATGCAACCCATGTACCTAGTCACTGATAAAAGCAGTAGGAAAGGTGGCAATTCCCTCCTGCCAATCCATTCACTGCAGTGACACTTGGGAAAACATTAAAGCCTGGGCATAATCCCTCAGCTATTCATATTAAAAAACACATATTAATGCTATTTTGATTATTTAAAAAATAAAAAACTAATCATAAAACCTCATAATAACAAAGCATTTTACCTTTTTCTGTAATTAAGAAAAGAAAACGTGGAGGAGAAAAGCAGGGCCCTGTTCTTACCTCCTTTTTCCACACAAACCGAGGGACAGGGTGAGCCAAGGAAACTGGAAGATGTCCGAAAGATATTTTAAGGCTAAAGGAACAGTCAGCTAGTAGTGCAACCAGCATTAGCATAACCACAGATACAACAATAATTTATACAAAAATCACAGGTTGTATAATCTTCCAAAGGTTTCCTTTGAATGGAAAGCAAAGACTCTTTAGTGAAAACTTCCCCTCTTTTCAAGGGTGGATACCTCAAGGCAGGGTTCAAAGGATTTTCTTCATGGGTTTTTTAGTTGGCTTTTTTTTTTTTGTGGTGGTGTTTTCTCAATATATAATTTTATAATGATGTAACTTGCATCTCTGTAAATTATATTGCATGTGTCAGAATCAAATGCTCCCAAAATACTCTCGAAAGACACTAAATATATTTCATACATTCCTTACTAACTCTATGTTATAAAGTAATTGATACACAGCCCACAAAACATCTAAAAATACTCTCTCAGCTTAAGAGATGCCTGCAATTTCTTTTGCTGTGCATAGCTGCAGACCACAGAAACCAATTTGAAAATCCAGTTAGGGTAACATTCAGGAAGTTACAGAGAGAAAACAACTTTTTCACAACCTGAGTATTTGCTTTGTTTTATACTGAACTGCCAGCATATTTGCAGAGCTCAGGGACAGAATAAATTTCCAGTACTTTTTTTTCGTAATGAAAAATATTTTTCCACCACTCTTGACATTATTGGTTTTTCTGCAGTTAATATTGTATAAATCTAAATAAAAAAGGAGATACAATTATGTCTAAATTTCAGGCTGTGTGTAATCCATCCAGGAACATTAACACTATATCTAAAATGAAGAGACCTCCATCATTTATTTTCTGAGCGTGCACAAGGTTGGTTTCAGGTTTTTTTTTCCTTCCTTCCTTACAGCAGCAGAAACTGTTGGTGTGTCCATCCTCACAATTTCGAGATGTAGGAAAGGGACAGGGGGAGCGTTTCAGAGGCTCCTGGAGGGCCTGATCACAGGGGGTAAGGTGAGGAGCATCTCCCACCAGCAGCGCGGCGGCAGCCGGTCCCTGCAGGAGCAGGAGGTGGGGAAGAAGACACGGGTCCCCTACGGGGACAGCAACGTGCATGGGTCCGAATCCTCCAGCACCTGCAATTAGTCGCTTCACCACTGTGCTATGGGCCAGTGAGAGCATAATGTGTGTGCTGGCTTGTTACTGCTCTTCTGCTCCAGGAGCGTTGTCAGTCCTGGGTGTCAGAGGAGGAAGGGGACAACTGCAGCTGTTGGAATCACAGGATCATAGAATCGTTCAGGTTGGCAAAGCCCTTTAAGCTCACCCAGCCCAACCGTGCCCCTACCCCTGCCATCCCACCACTAAACCCTGTCCCTCAGCACCGCCCCTGCCCGGCTGTTAAATCCCCCCAGGGGTGGGAACTCGACCCCTTCCCTGGGCAGCCCCTTCCAGTGCCTGACAGCCCTTTGGGGAAGGAATTGTTTCCAATGTCCAACCTAACCCTGCCCTGGCACAACTTCAGACCGTTTCCCCTCATCCCAGCGCCCGTTACCAAGGAGAAGAGGCCGACCCCCACCTCACTACAGCCTCCGCTCAGGCAGTTGTAGAGGGCGATAAGGGCTCCTCTCAGCCTCCTCTTCTCAGGCTGAACACCCCCTGTTGTTGCTGTCATATTAATATTATTTGCAGGACTGTATCACGCAAGTAGTAAAGAAGCAGGGGGAAATCACATATTCTCAAAAAAAGAAGGGAAAGGGATGCACAACAACAAAAAAAAAAATGTTAAAAATTCATTACTGATGGCAAATCAGATCAGAAACAGAACCCCCAAATCATTCACCCAAAAAGTCATTGTGTGGTTGTGGGTCTGCTGTAGATGGGGTTGACCACTCGTGGGGGTGGAGAGCCTGGGGCTGAGCCTGGAGAGGTGAGGGGGGAGGGAGGACCACCGCACACCGCCCGGGGTGGACACCTTCGCAGGCAGCAGGGGGGAAGGCCAACTTCAGGACTGACCTGCACTTTCAACACCATCGAAAACAATAATGGCCAGAAAGGTAGAAAATTCAACACTTTAGGAAGCATTCATCCTACATATAGCCATCACTAGTGGGGCTCTAGGGGCACCAACACAGCCATAAATTGCAAGAGAGAGTGCTTTGCACTTCCCTACTGATCGTGTCCTCATCTCCTGTGCCTGGGATTTTGTTTTCTCCCCAAAAGGCAGTCACTACCCTCTGCCTGTAGGGCACTCAAAATCCACTTCTGCAAGCCAATGCCGCGCTGCCCATGACAGATGCAGCCCAAGCTGGCCCAGCGGGTGAAAATCTCAAGTCCACTTACATTTGCAGTCCCAGCCAAGCGATGGAGCTCCACCAAACCGCGCGGTGGGGAGAGCCACGGCCAGCAAACAACACAGCCCTCTGTGTTCACCCCTCCCAAACCACCGATGGATGGGAGGAGGCTTATGGCTGCATGTGAAAGCCTTTGTTCCCTGGAAAAGAAAATATCTCTTTTCATCTCAGGGAGGAAAAAAAATACCAAAAAGACAAAAAGTCTAGACTTTTTCCTTCCAGTGATAGCTCTGTGAACCTTTGCGAATGGATCGCTGAGGTTAACAGAAATACACAGCTGCTCTCTTCACAGAGGGACTTGAGGTTCCTCTGTCCCACAAAGCCACTTTTTTTTTTTATTAGTGCGAGAAATGACTCAATTTGGGGGGTTGCGCCCAGGAGCAATACCCGCACAAACAGGCAAGGAGCTGGCAGCGTAATTTAGAAGGCCAGCTGTCTGCAGCACGCTGGCATTAGATAGCTCTTGCGGTGTGGCCAATGAGTCTTAAATAAAGTGGAGAAACACTTTGTGTTTGACATTTGGGCTTTTTGTTTGCTTGAAAATAAGTTTAAAAAAAAAAAAATCCAGAAACTTACAAAAAATGCAGCTGCTGTGCAATAGAGAGCAAAAACTATAGATTAATAGAAAGGGGGAAAAAAAACCAAACCAACCCTCCGACTTCAAGTAAATGGACAGAGTCCTGTATTTTAAGCCCTGATAAAATATTTAAGGTCATATTGAATGGAAACACAAGGAACATCTCAGGACAAGCTGTTGTAAAAACACCGTGTAAATGGACAGGCACAGCAACTTGTCTGGAGAGGTTTTGATATATATGATTTTGAGAAAACTGTTTTACAGGCCCATCTCAGATGATGACGTACATTTCGGTTAGAAGACCAAGGTTAAGAGAAGGCTGCTAAATAATCTCTCTTAGAAACTATCTATCTACCAAACTGGCAGGGAGGGATACGGATGGGCTTCACCCAGAGGTACTGAATGCACAGCCACTGACCATAGGAGAGTAATGGATAAACACAGAATAACAGGGAAAGGGAAGGGATAAGCAAACCCAGTACATCTTTCATCACAAGGGCCCTTATCTTCTCTTTCCCATGGAAGTCCCCCCAAGATGAGATAGCACCCAAGAGAACAGGGTTTTCCCTAAGCCTTTGCATTTCTGATGCGGAGGGCTCCCTACCAACTGGAGGCATGAAACAGCAACATCTCCCTCCCTTTCTTTTCCTAATCTTCCAGTTTTGTGGCCTGATGAGTCCTTGTTTGGCCTCACTGATCATTAACGCTCCTCCTGATCTGGCTCCAGGTGAGCCAGCTTTCCTCGGAAGGCACTTACAGGGGCGAAGGGTCTCAGAAAGACAACGCTGGGGGCTTCAAAAAGCAGTTGCCATTAGCTGCTGGTTCAGACACTTGCCCTTATTTCTTCGCCGTAAGCTGCTGTTCAACCTGATCCTACTGAAATGACATCAGAAAGTCTCATCGTTTCTCAGGAGAAGCATCCGGAACAGCATATCCAAACTGTTGGAAATGAACAATATTCCTAAAGCATCCATTCGCGGTCCAGTATCGCTCTTCAGCACGTCCGTCGGCATAAATGTAACCTTGGCATCGTCACTGCTATCTCAGAGGTGAATGTCACCAGGGACAGTCGCTGGAGGTAAACGTGTCCCCAGTGACCTGGCAGTCAAACCTGTGAAATCTCAGTGTAAAGCCTCAAAGGCAAGAGCAAAGGAACGAAATAAACAAACCAACAGTTGAAATGTGAGACATTTCTCCAATTCTCCCCTTTTCAAAACTTCCTAAAAATCCCATTTTTATATTAGCTGCTTTTAAGCTGTAGGTACCTTAAGTTTCCAAAGAAGTTGCTTGGATTGCTGAACTGGGATTTTTTAATCTTAAAAAAAAAGTCAAGTTGATTCAGTCCAGCAATTTCAAAACTTTCTGTCAAAAGCATTTCTTAATTAAAATGTAACCAAAAGAGACCATTTTCAGAAAACAGGTTTGTTGTAAAAGCACTGATTTAAACAGCTTCTAAACTGGCTTTAAGGAAAAAAAATAAAATCAGGAATTCCTCAGTGAACTCTGTTCTGGACTCCATCAACTATGTATATCGTATGTTATATACATGATTCCTCCACCTATCTGCATGCAGCTCCTTTCCACCTTGCATTTTGGATGCCAACTAAAGATCCACGCAGGGTGACAATACAGAAACATAGAATCATAGACTCGTTTAGGTTGCAGAAGACCTCTAAACTCCCCTAGCCCAACCGCCCCCCTACCCCTGCCATCCCACCCCCAAACCCTGGCCCTCAGCACCGCCCCTGCCCGGCTGTTAAATCCCCCCCGGGCTGGGGACTCGACCCCTTCCCTGGGCAGCCCCTTCCAGTGCCTGACAGCCCCAAGGGGAAGGAATTGTTCCTAATGTCCAATCTAAACTTCCCCAGTGCTGTTGCTCTGGACTAGCCAGGTCGTTATGGATAGGCCAAAGGCTCCCATGGGCATTTTTTCAGGTTTATACAATCATCCATAACTACAAGTAACAGACAAACACACACATTCAGCAGTGAGGAAATCAAATGGACTGGCATGCGCCTCAGACAGATCAACACCTCAAGTCCACGTTTAAGGGTTATAACTCCTGTGCTTAGAGACCTCCAGGCGACTTCAAATCAAAAGGGTAAAAACTTTAGATAAAAAAACCCTCTTCTGTCTAATGCCTCCCTTCTTTCCCTCCAATTCCCCTGACACACAAAGAGATTCTGCCATAACTTTAAAACATTTAGCTGTAAAATAAGAGTAAAATATTTAGAAGATATTTCACATACAGTTGTGTAAAACCAGAAGCCTTATCTTGCCAATCAACTTCCCATTTACTATAGTTTAGAACATTTAGCTTTCGCAGCTCTTTCTCTCACGACTGTGCTTTTTCCTTGTCCTTCCACCACTTAACTTTTTATCCTCCTCTGTAATATTGCACATCAGTGCCCACCTTTGTCTTCAGCATCTGTTTCCTATTATCCTCCTTCTCTTCCTTCCTGACTTGTCCCAGATCATCAGATCCAGACACAGGCTTGGGCAATCCTAGTGGATTTTTTTTATTTGTATGTGAAGATATACACACGCAGACGTATACATATACAACCAATAAAAAAGATATATATCCACAAATATATGTGTGTATACATGTATGACATAACGTCTGATATGTATACATAACAGGTATATCATCCCATTCAAAAGCTGCATATGATGCACAAACGAAAGCTCGAAGATAATGGACATGTATCGGCATGTATCAGGCAATATAAGTGGTCTCAGAATACCACGTGTAATGAAATTAAAAGAAGAAAGTGTGGTGTGACCCAAAACCCAGAGAAAGACCCAGGTAAACTTTTTTTCCATCGGTATCAGGTTCTTCCCAACGTTTCAGCAGATGTTAAGGCAAGGTGGTCTAACAGTAACTTGAAAAGCTTTAAAGAGCCATTAGTTTCACAGCATGGGATGCTCTGTATGCAAAATTACAGAGTTTATAATACATTCCTAGTCTGCAAATCTGATTGGCTCAGTAGGCCTAAGTGCTTTATAATAAGATTGCCTCTAAGTGCACATATAAATACATAGGCTAAAAATGCTCCAAGTAGACCATGACGCAATAAACTTAACTGCTGTGTTATGTGATAATGTGTCAAGAATTCCTGTTTTAATAACTACTTGATTACCTACTTACTCAATCTGGTGAATATTATGTGTTTTCTGGTAAGGACCATTGGGTAAATACATAATGAAAGAATCCCTGAAATATACATTCTGGGGACTTTTTTTTCAGCAAAAAAGAACAGAAGACTAACTTAAGTGCCAGAGGCAACACAACTACGAAAGGCTGCGGCCAAAAAACACTCTTAAGTGAGACTTCAGGAGACAAAGGCCAAAAACATTAAATTAAGACTGAGATATCTATGCTGATACACAAGCTGTTCTCCTTAAAAAAAAGAATATAAAATAAATGAGGGGGGAGAGAGAGAGAGTGAAGGAGCTATTAGCAAATTAATGTTAGAAAGTCAGCTCAGATTTTTGAGCTTACATTGTAATTGTCCTGATTTGTGTCAATTTAAATATGATATGGTCTGTATTTGTAAAAATACTAATTTATACTTCCTACGGCAGTGGCAAATAACTCTATTAGTCCACACCAGATATCTCAATTACATCACCGTTGCGATGCGCATGGAACGGCTGCACCAAAATCTGCTTTCCGACACACTCTTCAGCAGCACCCGAGTGGGAGCGGGACGAGTACAGTCGCGTCACTTCAGCTCCACGCGCTGATTCAGTGATAGAATAAAGTACCTCACACATTAGCTTAGTCTGCAGCACTTAAAGGTCAGGATTTATTGTAATGTAAATCACAAAGCAATTTTATCTTGACAGAGATTACATACTGTTACAATATTTCTCACTGAATCCAGTGATGCGTTTGCTTTTTCTTTGCAACTGCTGTGCGAAATTGGACTTTAGCCCAGAAAAGAAAAAGGGGATGGCAGCCTGTTTGGTTTTTCAGCAACATCTTAATCTCTCTTCAGATTTTTCAGCACTCCGAAAGAAAGGTATTTTAAAAAAAAAAAAAAAAAAAAAAATACACACAAACCAATGCCAAAACTCTTCCGTAAATACAAGCAAACCTTGCGGGACGGAAAAGCCGTTTGTGTAGACGTCAGGCAGGACGTGCACTGAGTTATCCTGCAGTAGAACGGGTGCTTAACTCCCGTTAGCTGGGGCCAAGTGATCTCGCTACACAATGCTGAAGCAGCACCCTGTCGCGTCACTCAAAATGCACTTATTAAAAGAAAATTTTAAAAAGTAATAAATAAATTTGACATTTGTATCCTAAGATTGCAGTGGCAGAGAGCCAGTGCTCAGGCACCTGCTCTGCTCCCAGCCCAGCCGCCTTGGCCAACACACTACCACGACTGCAGCGCTCCGTCCCCTTGATGAGGGCTGAATTAATTACTTTTTACCAAGTTTACGGACAACAAAAGGCCTGTGCAATAGTGTGTTACGCAGCCACAGCATTAACGAACGTGGTAAGTTGCACTCAACTTCAGCGTGGCATCAGAAGGGATCACGGATGGGCTGTCCTGGCCTCGTGGAAGAGCACTCAGGGTTGTCTGAGGAGAGGCGTGCCTCCGGTTAACCTAGACCTGCACGTTCCCAGAGACGTGACTGCGACGGGTCAAAGCCATCTGGAATGTGCCTTACAGGATGAAGAGGGCCAGTGGCATTGGACGGCTGCATGGAGAAGGATGGACTTGCTGATTGTGAAGGTCTTTTCCAACCTAAACGATTCCATGATCCTGCACTGCTTGGGTTGCCTGACTCATTTAAGACAGCCTAGCCTTTAGGTTAGGAACAAGACAAGTTAAGTACCTCCTTTGCTTGAAAGTCTCGCTACTTCCCCGCTCTTTCTTCCAAAGGTTAGGAGTTTGGAGGCGAACCAGGCGTTTCAGCAAACTCCCTTTTGTGTGGAGAACAGAAGGGAGGAGGACAGGAAAACACAATGCAGGGTGGAGAAACTTGGAGAGAGGCAGCAGGGTTTTTATAGTCCTGTATACCGCAAGCCCTGGGTTGATGTGGTGACTTGATAAGATGTTGAATTACGCAACCGTTCCCACAGATGTACTATCGCATTAATTTCGGGCCCTTGAACGTAGCTAGACTCGCTGACCTCAGACTGAGCTCGTAGTTAGGATAAACAAGTTGCTGTGCCAGTGTACAAATCGAGTCTGGAATTTGAAAAGTCATTAAGACAATAAACATGATGCTAAGTTTACAGATTCACTTTTCCAAGCGAAATCACACTTTAGGCTATATTAAGAAAGCTCTCTTTTTTCAGTCAAAAATGCAGAGCTGCATATAAACATACAGTTGTACAACTGCTGTGCATATTTTATATTTAGACGAAATGGCAAGTTAGTAGATCCTGATGGATTTTCTGGATTCCTTTCACTGAATTCCCACCCTTTATGTTTGTTTTTCTTTCGTAAGGTAGGATTTTAAAATGCAAATATAGCAAAGAAGTAACATCCATCATACGCTCCTGGACCAAGCTGTGGGGCTGAGTAAGGATGCCAATTAGTATTCGCAAAGCTTGCTTCTAATGAGCAGGAAAAGCAGGTGTTCATGGAAAACGGCAAATTTTAAATAATTCTACAGTTTATGAAACTTTGTATTTATTCTGAAAAGCAGTTAACATTACAGTAATTGAAATGAGGGATTCTTGACCCATATTAATATGCATCTCAGAATACCAACTAAAAGTAGGAAACTGTCAGACACCAGGAACAGTTTATGAAAAAAAATAGCAAGATTCTGCAATAATTATATTCTTGGTTGTATTAGGGTTTTTTTTTAATTGTACACATTGGGCTGAGTAAACAGTGCCATTGACCTGGCTAGCTTGTGTTTAGGGTATATTGTTTATTTACACAGAGATTTTGTAAGCTATGAAAACAAACAAACAAACAAATAAATAAATAACAAACTAAATCTTCCACATGAGTTTGAGACCACTCTTTTGGCACCAACTCAGTTCTAGCCAAAGAGAATGCATTTTAATCAATTTCAGAACACACAAGTTTCTTTCGGTCCCTCCAGAGCCAAGATTCCCTAGTTTATTAATTTTAGCATCACTACCCTTCTGTGTAAATACTTCTTTCCAAAGCTGAAAAGAAAAACAGCCTCAGAAGCAGCCACCGGGTTCCTGGGTTCCTTAAAGCACGCATTTCACAGACTGCAATCAAAGCAGGTTAACAGCACATTTAGGTAATTCTGATTTTTAGATATGCCAGTGCAAATAAATAATAACCTTTCAATGATCGCAAATGAAATCTGGTATAAATACCTACCCCCTGCACATTTTTAGGTGGTCATTTAGCAATCAGAAGCAGTAAGAAACGAAATGCTACTAGCTTGCGCTGAGTTAAAACAAGGTCATATTATTATTATTGGGGTATTATACCTTGTTTATTCTTTTAGATCTCTCATTCCTATTGATCACAGATCTTCACGGCAGCTTAAAACCTGTTTCCACAGCTGGTAGTTTCCTAGTAGATTGCATGTGCTGTCCTTTTTTTCTAGGCAGAATCTGAATTAACCCATCTCTTTGCATTTAAGCATATGTCCAACACAAAGTAGCTTGATACGCTCACTGTCTGATGTGGTCTGCAGAAGGAAACCACAGAGATACCCAAAACTATTGCAATGCAAAAACTGAGAGTCCCCAGGCCTTCTCCATGGCTCCTGGGAGCCGCACCAGGAGGTGCAACAGCTCATCTGAACCTTCAGATGGAGAAATTATATGCATTTAATTTCTACTCTTACCCATGCTGAAAACACTTTTTCTGTATTTCTGCCATCCATTGTGTTTCATCTTGCTGAAGTACAGGGCAAATTCTTGCCTTCCATACCCATATTGGACATTATTATTTGTGCTGGGTGCGCAAAGGGTAGCACAGATCAGACAACATCAGGTCCATCGCTGAGCGGTACCTTGGTAAGGGAGAAGCGGATGCAAATTTATCCTTCAACCATATCACAACCTCACAAGATTCCCTGCAGTTTAATTGGTTTTATCCCCTTTTTAAACTCATAGTAAACACATCGTAAACCGAAAAAATACCTGGAAGTTTGCCACATGAGGAATATCAAGATTCCTGCACAGGATGAGGGTAGTAAACTCAGAAGCAACTATGTGATTTAGGAAGTCACTTCCTAAATGGTGTGCAGGTGCTTATTTTCCAATGGTAGGAGAGGGACTGGGAAGTCCATTAGGTTGAAGGGCCAAGACTCTGGTGACTGGGGTCAAGTTGTGCCAGGGCAGGGTGAGGTTGGGCATGGGGAACAATTCCTTCCCCTTGGGGCTGTCAGGGGCTGGAAGGGGCTGCCCAGGGAAGGGGTCGAGTCCCCACCCCCGGGGGGATTTACCAGCCGGGCAGTGGAGGTGCTGAGGGCAGGGTTTGGGGGTGGGATGGCAGGGTTAGGGGAATGGTTGGGCTTGGTGAGTTTAAAGGTCTTCTGCAACCTAAACGATTCCATGATTCTATGACTGCAATGCCCACCTCCTCTGGTTCATGCTGGAAATCAAGCTGCAGAGCCATTAGCCACTCGGATGGGATCCGAATTATTTCATCCCGCAGCACTGCACAGCATTGTCAAAAAGGGCCACTGAAAGGAACCAAACACACATTTTGCTGAAATACTTTTTAGAATGGTCACACAGCACAATTGATCACAGAATCACACAGAATCACAGAATGGCAAGGGTTGGAAGGGACCTTGGGAGATCATCTAGTCCAACCCCCCTGCTAAAGCAGGTTCTCCTAGATCATCAGTCCTTTATGCAGGGGGGGAAAACTTTAATTACATAAACACTAATTCAAGATAAATTTTCACTCAGTTGAGCGTATTTAAATAAAAAATGCTCTTTGTTAGAAAAAAGGTTACTGCATCATATCCCCACCACACCTAGGAGAATAATTTAAAATATCAAATGTGTGAAATAACAAGAACTAATAAAGCTATGCATTCTTTCTGAGAGGAACCATGGTTAGCAGTAGCATTAGAAACAGCATTAAAATGACTCCACTCCGGGCAGTCAGCAATCATTTCCATCGCTTTTTATTTTGGCACACCCAAGACACGTGCTGTCCCCACCTTTTTACAGCTTGGGTACCAAATTCACCTTGACACGTGACAACAGAACAATAAAAAGAGTAAGAGGACACGGATGGGGGCACAGGAGGGGGAGGAGAGGCATAACACCGGATGCAGCGACCACTGACCAAAAAACGTTGTGTCCAGGAATTCCCAGATCATTTCATTGCCATTTGGTTTTTTTGGTCCATTCTCCCCTGATCTATCGAAGCGAGGTGAGGGTTGTGATGGGGCTAGCGAAACTGGGGGAGCAAGAGATAATTAGGATGTAGGTGAGCTACTTGGTTATGAGGACAAAAAACCACACAGCTGTATGCTTAGAGACATGGTTTAGCAGTGGACAGGTACAGTTGGGCTTGATGATCTTAAAGGTCTTTTCCAACCAAATGATTCTATCCCCCTCGCCCCAGGAACAACAGAAAACAAAATGACTAGCACATCTTTGAACACATACCTATTTTGTCAGTAAATTTTGCACATCACAAGCAATTAAGATTTTTTTTTCCTGTCAGTTTCTATTTCAGAATGCAGCTGCGAGGTAAGCCAGAACAGAAACCTGAGCTTTCTGTACACGCGAAATGCTCGGTTCTTATTTGTGCTGCGCAGGAGTCGCGTCTTAGTTGGCACATTGCTATTATATGGGTGGAAGAGGCCCACAGGTTTTTAAGGTGCGTGCACACACCCCAAGAGAGTGAAAAGATTCTGGTACAAAAATTCCACCTGACATTTGGTTATGCTAGTTTTGTTTTTTAAAGCGTCAGATCCCGCTTTTTACTCATAGCAATGGGTCCCCCTAGTGGGTAAAAGCACAATTGACGAAGTTTGTCCTTGCAAATTTCCTCTCGATGGTGCAACAGATCGGGTTCGATTACCCAGTGGAAGCTGCCCGCTGGTGGAAAAGTGAGCATGGAAAGGCACGGTTAGCTTTTGCACAACTTTTTTAAAAGGTAAAACACCGCTATAGTGATATGTATTCCTACTGAGCTGTTCCGTTAAGCAACCGAGTCACAAACCCTCCTGGTGGATCACTAACATGGCACAGAAACTGCACCTCAAACACCTCGTTTTTAAAAAAACAACAACATAAATCAATTTTTCTGTTACGTTTGCCCCGGCTAGGGTGTAATCAGTTTGTCAGAAAGAACTGTGTGGGAAAGATAACACGTATTACCTTTTTTTTTTTTTACCTCTCCCCCAAAAATGAGTCACGCTAACACTTTTCCAAGTCATGATATTCAGCATTCCACAAAGCAATGAATTGGATGCTGTTAGCACCGCGACCATTTTCATAAATGCAGCAGCCATTATCAACAGGTCTAATTAGTTCACTCGCATAGCTCCAGACATCAGTACCTATTTTATTAGCTGAAGAAGTCTCAGGTAGGTTAGTGGGAATTAGGCTTTGCTCTTTTAGAAGTACCAAGGAATTATCTAACTTCCAGTGGGGACTTGATTGAGAACTGACTCGTTTAATGCATCCTTCAAAACACAAAATCTGGAGTGGGATTATTCCCCAGCATTGAGGAACCCTGGAGAGGGTGGGTGGGGGGACTTCAGACATTTTTGCCTTTTTTTTTAATGCCTTTTTAAGGGAGGTCTGGTTTATGAGCTATATTAAGCAGCATTTTTTACTAATTTCATTTTGCTTGTTTGCCTGTGATTTTTTTTTTGTACATATATACACAGCAATCACAAATACCATACAGATATTTTACTACTTTCCTTTTTGCGTTCCTCAGTGCAGCACATTACTGTGTATTTTCGACCTGTATTATTGTAGCCCTGCCGTTCACTAAACAAGGGAGCACTAGGTGGTTGGCATTTCCCCCTTCCCCCCCATCACAACTAGATTAAAATACATGTTTTATTTTATGAGCTTGCACAGCTCCTTTCTCAAAAGGCAGCTGTTTTCTAAGGCATTTCTTTCTTACCCTACATCTCCATTTACAGCTGGGACAGTTGCTGTGTTGTAACCTGCCTTCAGGAGAGGGCTAGGAAGAGCTCCGTCCAACACCTGGACAAGACCCTTTCAGAAAGCTCCTTTTATGAAAAGGAACTAAAGTAACTAAAATAATGCATTCATAATTAAGCTCTGCAATAAAAAAAGTTTACCCAGGTATTGTAACATTCATTTCTGCAAAACATTCTAGCAATCTTATTTATGAAGTATTATCTAGCTTTATATGAGTCTCAGTAAAGTAGCCCTTTCCTACCAAGCCCATTCGTTATTCCTTTAAGGGAATATTTTAAAGGGATTATTCATTTAAATTCGTTTATTCCTTTGGTATTCCTTTATAAGTGAAGTAGTTTTCAAAACACTAGGGGCTAAAAAGTGGCAAATACAACCTCCACTGCCTAAACATTCGTATGCTGTTTCAAAAAGACCCACATATGGAAAGTTCCCACTTATTATATATTCTGAGAGCTATCACTTCTGACTGCTGGTAATTGCCAACATGTTCAGTTTGCTTAGCAACAGTTTTACAGTAGATGAACCATGTGCGCTATCATAAGACACTTGCAGATTCTCTAGATGTTTGTGATGTTTCTGCTGATTTTGTGTTAATGTGCATGACATCTTAATGGGGCCATCCGAATGGGTTTGTCCAGATTTTTCCCTTGGTGTACCTTACGGAAAGCAGAAGTGCTCAAAACACCAACCTCTTTTTTCCCCCTCCGTGGAATCATTTTTCTTTTATTACTCAAGGACAAAAACATTCTCAGCATCCCTACAGACTTACTTCAGTGGCAATTATCCCTCTGCAAGAGCACTACAGAAAAGGACTTCTGCAGAAGTTTTGCGAGTGCCAGCCACCATCTGCTACAAACTCTTGACCTAATGGAAGAGTCACAGACAAATGCAGCTCTCACTTCAGATACGGCTCTGTGCACAGCAAGGCGAGTTGCAGTCAGAGCCATTACCAGCTTAAGAGCAGGACCCACTTTTGTCAAAAACAAGTAAAGGGTTGCTTATGTGAGCAATGCATCCATCAGATGCGAGTTGACAAAAAACTCCAACTACGGGAGGGGTTATGAGCAACTACAAGCAACCTACAAGGCAAGTGGATTGCATGCAACTGTCATTACTCTCTGTTCTTGTGTAACTTGCGACAAAAATCTCTGCTAACAAAATTTAGAAAACAAATCCAAAATCCCAGAACCCCACAGCCTACAAAAGTCACCCAGGACAGAAGTTTGTAAGCAGAATGATTTCTCTACCCTCAGCTTCATGCCATCACCACCACGCATAACCTCCTACAATGCCAGTCTCGAGGTCAGCGCCTTCCCAAGCTGCAGCCACAGTGCAAGAAGTGCAGATGCAGCCATGAGCTACGCTATGAACTGGATGGGAGCTCATGGGCAGAGAGGCCCACACGGACCCAGGCGTCCCCCATTTTGGGCTGCCGTTCCTCTTGCGCAGGCCTGTGGCTCTGCACGGATCCCCTGTCCTTCTGCGGCGAGCCCGGGGCCTGACAGGTCTCTTCCCAGTGCCTCTCTGCTCATCCCTCCCGTCGCAAACCGACTCTTCAGCCTCCGCTCCGTTTGCCAGCCAAGTGGTCGTGGTTTTGCTTTTCCTCTTTGCTGAGCTCCAAGGGCACGGTTAAGCAAGGCCCCGCTGCATGCGGGAAGGCAGCCACGTCACCAGAGGGCTACGGAGGTGTTTCCAAACTCAGACAGAGCCTCCGCATGATGAGGCATACGTAACCTTAACATTGGCATTTTCTGACTTTTGATGACTTAACCGTGCCACGGAAACTTGCCCAGGAATAAACACAAACCAAAAATGTTTGACGTGACAAACTTAGTATTGAAAAGACTGTTCTAAAATAAGTCAGCAGAGTAACATTTGGTATACGCTGCACTCCGACACGGTATTTTTATTCATTTGGAGGTTCTCGATTTCCTCAGAGTTGCATGGGATTAATTAGGGAAGTGATGGACTAGTTGGCACAGTTAGACTGTTGTTACTGTAAGCTCTTGAAGAGAGGCTCTGGTGGATTTCAGTGCAACGGATTATGACATTCCCTTAGCTGCCATTTTTGCACTTCTACAAGACAGCGCTGCCCTCCATAGCAGAGATGATGGAGAAGTATTTGTCCCAGGTACTCTAGATCAAACTCTGCTATTTTAACACTAACCCACCTTTTCAAGTCTGGAAGTAAGGCACACATTCACAGCACAGCTTTTCACTATGCAGTGATGAACCTCAATACTATCCTCCGACAGACAAGCTTTGTACGTGCCACCAAATGCCTCTCTTCCTCCCCTTGCTATCAGACAAAGAATGAAAAGACAAAAACCGGGAATCTGTATCCTGTGATACACCAGGCAAACTACCAAAAAGTGCCAGGATAGATGTGAGCCCCACAAAACATACAGTTGCATGTAGGTGTCGATACTGGGGCCAAGCAGACAGTTCCAAGTTCAGAGCTTAGGTCTTAACAAGCTGTGGACTCCAATCTATCTATCTATCAAGAAAAGCTAACAGAAGTTGCAACATCCCCAGTACATGAAACATCAAGAAGCTCACCATCTGTAGCACAAAAGCAGCATGGTTTTGGAATGCAAAAGTCTCCCAAACAATGAAATGCGCAGAAAAATCAAAGCCAACATTGAGCCAATATCACTAAATACTATGCTGATTGTTTCTTTTTCTTTTCTTCTGTGCCACTCCCACAGCCTGAGCGACTTGCAAGACCTCTCCAGTTCACTGGCCTGTGCTTATGGACTGTTGCACTACTGTTATCCAGCCCGCAACAAGTGCTGCCACAATCTGCAAGAATAAAGTAAGGTTTTTTAAGTACACTGCAAAAGCTAGAAAGGTGACCTCAGCCCAGGACAGACAAAGTGCAGCTTGCTGGAAGAGCCACAGACAGAACGTGACACCGATCAGGAAATAATTACGAGCCATCTACAGAGGAAGGGAACGGTAACACCCCTGATAAAAGCCAGTCATTCAGCAGTCACAGCAGAGTATTAGAAAAGTGGCACATTCAGGATAATGGTACGATTCTCAGGGAAAAAGTTTTTTGATGACTGCTACGGGACCTTTCAAGTTCTCGATCACTTTCACTGTCTGCAGAAAATAAAAATGTCCCTGAAATAGTTCATGTAAGAAATTAAAAGCAAAGCCAGAAGCTACTGAATTGGACAATACCCAAACTGTTCCTCGAAAATACTTGTTAAGAGCAGTTCAGTTCCTCTGTTCAGTCCCAAACACAGAATCTTTGCCCCAAAATGCTCACCTCCCAAACAAGTCTGCTAAGATTGCAAAATACTGGTTAAAGGTTGGGTTGTTTTCTGTGTTTGTTTGGGTTTTTTTTTTTTTAAATAGGTTTTACATTTCATGAGGGCTTTTTTCCTGTTGGATTCTAAAGCATTTTACTTGACTTGTAAGGAATTTGCTGTACTTATACCCAAGCAAGATTTTCTCTTGGATGGTAGAATCCTTCAACTCTTACTTATTGGGGGGAGGGGAACCCTTCCCAACTACTACACTGAAATTAATGTAAAAGAAATAAAGTATGTCCATACCATATATAGAATTTTCCCCCGTAACACCAATCATCATGCTGCAAATATTCTGTCTTTATTTTTTGAGCAAGAACCTGCATATAAAATCTACCTGCAATACAGCACAGAAGTTTTGCTCGAACTTTAAGACTGAGACATTCACTGAAGATTAAGATGACTGCAAATTCCTGGCAAATCCCAGTTACTCCTTCACTCCCACAAATTTCATACTGATTTTATCCCTACCATTTTTTCTCCATTATATTTTCATAATTAAAGAAAAAAAAAAATAAAATCTCTCAACAGGAAGAATGTCCTTTCTTAGCAGAGGCTGTTTGAAAGACGTGTCTCTGAGCGAGCGTGATCCAGAACAGAAATCCCAGCTGATGGCCACATACCCCACCAGGGTTCTACACCAGGTGGCTGTTCACATTACCTGATCAGTTATACGGAGCCCCTGCTAGCCCTTTTGAATTGCTATAATCTTCTGTGTGAATGGACTGGTACTGATGGCTTAATAGAGAGCAACACAGTATTTCACAGGTAAGAATGCTACAATACACACTTGAAAAAAATAACAGGAAAAATCTATTAACTTTGATGACCTTAACTTCTGTCTTCAGTAACTTCCAAGCTCTGATTGCTTGTGCAGGGCAAACGTGTTCACAACCCCAGGATTACCGACAGCTGCTTTTCTGACAATAAAGACGAACACAGGATTAGCCAAGATTTAGTTACATTTTTTGATATATAAGGAGAGTGAAATTTAAAAAGAAGAAACTACAACTAATTTACAGGAAATCTGGAAGACCAACCTACAAGAAGTCTTCTGGAAGACACCTGGCAAACCAGAAATATATCCAGTCTCTTCAACTACTTTAAAAGCTGATTCCCTGTGGTGCTTTTCTTCTAACTAGACACTGCAGCAAGAGCATCTACTCACCATAAACAGTTGCCATTGTCTCCACAGCTGTCAGAGCTGTGGACACTGAAGAGAGAGCTGCCGGCTGACACCTGGACGATTTAAGCACCTTTTTGATAGTTTATCATCATGCATAGCTGCTGGACCTTTGCTGTCACGCTGGGGTAATACAGAATTAACAAACTGCATCTTTGAGGATGCAAATGCTTGCTCATTTAATGTTACCATTCATCTAGAACAGCAGAAGTACAAGCCTATAAATGAAAAAAAAAAAAACAAACAACCCCAAAAAAACACAACCCCAAACAAACCCAAACCTCTTTTCCCTGAAGGATTTTACGTTACAGTCCAGTTCAGATTAAACTACAAAAATAAGAGTTTCAAGTAGCAATAGTAAAGAACATTTTATTAAAATGGAAGTTTGTCAAACCTTATGTATCAAAACTAAGGCCACAGCTAATGCTAACACAAAGTCAACCTCAAAAGGTTCTTATAATATGATACAATTTAGAAATCTTATACAAAGCTATTTTACAAATGAGCACTCAAACATTCTGAAATGCAGCATTACTTACTTCTTCTAAAATGATATATCCATTATTCTAGTAATAATATTTAATGATACAAAGCACTGAACTACCAGTGCATATAACCTGTCTTTATTTTGGTCCTGTGAGGAAAGTAATTTTCTGCATCGCTCCAGCTACAGAAATGAATGGAAGTACAAAACATTGTAATGGAAGCTGCCAATGACTCCTCCCTTTTGTGCTGAGTTCACTTCTTTTCTTCTAATGCTAAATATCTCCAGTCATAATAGCAATGAACTCCTCTTGATTGACTGTAGGGGGGGAAAAAAAAAAAAAAAAAAAAGATAAAATCCGTTAGACAAACAGCAAAGATACATAAACCAGAAAATAAAATAACACATGCCTTTTTACTTAAAGATTTCCCAGTTAGTATTCGTTGTGTCTGATCCACTACTAATCAGGGTTTACAAGTTTAGATTTTTTGCTTCTAGAACAACAGAGATTTTGCTCTTTTTTTTTCATGTAGAAGCCAGAATGCAAGCTTAATTTTGTGGAATAAAGACAGAATCTAGCTCACATATAACGAGCTATTATTTCTAATTATGAAAATAAAAATATTCTGAAAGTCAAACAAGATAGAAAAAAACACTGAGAAAAGTATGTAAAAAGATATCTATGCAAAACCATGATACTGTATTATGATATTTAAGATTTATAAGAATGTTAAAAATGGTAGATAGATTTTATTAAATAAGTGCTTTTCAAGCAACATTACTGAAGCTCCAGTTATGATCAAATCCAGTTTTATTCCTAAAATCATGATGCAGACATTTATGTCTAAACTGCTCCCCCACTGCAAACCATGCTATTCCTCTGTCTCAAACCTGCAACACTTGCCAAATACAAAATGAGTTTTAAGATCATTTACTAATGATTCCATAAATTAGCCAGAATTAAAATGGATTTTTGACAAGCTTTTCTCCGTCTGAACTTTCTTCATTCTTCAGTTATAATTAACAGAAATTTTACACGAATGTACTTAAAGAAATTAAGTCATAATAATAAATTAATTAGCAGTCATTAATTATTTTGCTGCACTTCTACCTGAGCTATTGACCTTACTCATATGTTGAAACAGAGACACTGTAAAACAGTTAACCAATGAACGTGTTCACTCTGCAGCTAATTACTGTAGTGGGGAATGATGAGAGTAAGTCAGTGGTATGGAAGAGACCAGACACATATGAAGAATTCTCTCTGACAATCATCTGTCCCAGCCAACATGCCCAAGCTACTCCTAAACAAAGCACTGCGAAGCAAGAGCTATGTTTACAGCTAGAAGAAAATTAAACAAATTTAACTACGTTAAAGAATAACAAAATAAAACCTAACGTTTGCCCTGTTGCAACACATGTCAAAAAATACAAAACAATTTAGCCTGGCTTAGGCCCCTGTACTCTGAAATATTGGTCCATCATACAGGTACGTGATGCTACTACACATAAACACTTTCCACAGTAGCAGCACAATAACAGCACAAATTCAAGCATCCTCCCCAAAATACTCTCTGGTTTAAAACATCTTTGTGAAACAAGGCTGCACAGTGGAAATACAGCATCATAATGACAAATTTTGTAACATTCAAACAAAATACGAAGAGAAGCACAGTTCCGGTTCCCAGTAACCCACTTAATCCTCCTCAGACTTAGGATCTGTTCACAAATTAAGCACAATGAAATCAGAAGCAACCCCATCCTTTCCCAGGGTCAGACATCCCTCAATTCCACGACTGAAATAATCATAAAAGAGCAAACTAGTATCACAGCTAATATGAAGAAAATGTTGACTTCCACTCTGGAGAGTTAAACAACCGTATTATTTCAGTGGAAGTTGTTGGTGGTTTTTTTTTTTTTTTTCCTAATTCTGTGCCAAAATCTGAGACCTAAGACCAGATCCTACAGATGCATCCACGCAAGATGACAAAAAATGCATGAACTGACAGCATGGAGGTTCTAAAAATAGTCATACTCCGAAACAGAAGTCATTCCTAAGACCAGGAATACAAAACTAAGACTATTTACATTTTCAAGGCAGACGGAAATACGTCAAAAATACTTTCTTCTACAGAAACTTACGTACAGTATACCAGCAGAGCTCAAGTGATTTTGCTGGAAACACAGAATCCCAGAATGGCAGGGGGTGGAAGGGACCTTGGGAGATCATCTAGTCCAGCCCCCCTGCTCAAGCAGGTTCTCCTAGAGCATGTTACACAGGACATCGTCCAGGCAGGGGTTGAATATCCCCAGGGAAGGAGACTCCACAACCCCCCTGGGCAGCCTGTTCCAGGGCTCTGTCACCCTCAAAGTGAAGAAGTTTTTCCTCATATTCAACTGAAACCTCTTATGTCTCAGTTTGTGCCCATTACACAAGGGTTCAAGCAGCCTGGGTATCACACAACAGACCCTGTTTTCACTATGAGCAAAAAAAAAAAATCTCCAATATAAGAAGGGTGTTAAACCACAAGTAGTATTATTCCTGTATTTGAAGTATCAATTAAAAATGCTACCAACAGTTTCAGGGTTTTGGTTTTTTTTTTGTTTGTTTTTTTTTTTTGGCAGGAAAAGAAGGAGAATTAGATGACAGCAAGATTTTGCTACATGACCCAGATGTTTGAAGCTAAATGGAACAATGACTCACAGGATTATTTACTTTTTCAGAATGGATCTTAAAAAGCTAGAAACAGCATCAGTTTTCTTTAAAGAACAGAAAACACACAGAACCTTAAGGATAAACAGCACCATATACAAACATTATGCTGTCAATCTTCTATATTCAATCTCGTGCTTGACTGCTCTAACAAAGAGAATGAATGGATGAATGAGTAAGAGGTAACAGAGCCACCCACTCTTAGCTGATCAATTTGAATTCAAAAATGTAGCACTGTCCCAAAATAATTTTGATTTGGTAACCTTCCTGAAAGGAACTAATGGTCTATATTCAATTTGTAGTGACCAAATAGCCACATGGCAAAAAAACCCCATCCTTGATCCACGATGCTGACATCTCAGCTAGCAGCTCCAGGGGAGCGACACAGGGACAAAATGTGCTTGCAGATGACTTCTACTGTCACTTGCCTCTACAGCTACACATTAAAAAAAAAAGTAAAATTAATCTTAAAAAAAAAAAGCTAGCAATGCAATGTCCTTACAACTCTTCATTTCAAAAGCAAAACAAGCTCAAAATTGAAGTATCTACATAGACTAGCAATCAATCTAATGGAGTGAGAAAGCAAGTACCATTCCTTGTTTGTCGTAACAGCTACTGAAAAGGAAGCAAATAGGTATCCTAGTGTCTACCAGAAATCACAGCTGCAATCCTGTGTGTCACTGCACACAGGTAACTGCCTGAAAACAGGACTTGCAGCTTTCACTATCCTGACCTGCTTCAAATATCCTATAGGAAACACGGAGAAAAAACAGAATCTTATTTTTTCAGGGTGCAGCTCCAAGAAAATCTGATCCAAGCTGTGAGACAGTTCAGGGATCTAAGCAGCAAGAAAAATAACACTTAAAAACCTAAATGAATAGTTTTCTCCTCGCTTAGCTCCCTTAAACATCTCACCTGTGGGATCAGATACTGCCAGTGCAAGAAACGTGTGGGAAGACACAGCTGGGAGTGTGGAGGAACATCAGAATTATGCAGTATGGATTTATTAAGGAACCATGGCCTCAGACCACAGAAAGATACCAGAAAACAATAGCTCCAAAAGGGAAGAAAGCACACACTCTTCTCAACACTTACTTTAGGTAATAACAGTGTCAACATTAACACGCTTCTGGCAATTAAATCACTGACCTTTCACTGTCTTTGTCTCCAGGCTCCGTATTTACACCACTACAACGGAACCAAAGGTTGGCATTTCTACACCACTGATGTTGTGGTGTTTAAAATGTCCTGCTCTTCCTCTTGAGAGAGAAGGGGTTCTTGCATTCCCAAGTGCAGAATAACATCTATCTCAAACAGCATAGAGGGGGGGAGCATCTGTCACAAGGCTGACACCACCACAATATTATTCACTAGTAGCAAGCCTTTTGAGTCCAACAGATGTGGTGGCTCACTAGTAGAAATACTATTGTAACTGGAAGAGTTGATGAACCGCTAATGAAATCTCAGACATGAGTCACCATCCTGAAAGAAAAACTCAGCAGCAGGTTTCGCTGACTGTTAAAAATGCAGTGCTTATGTGCATGGTCTGAAGGGACTGGTCCCTGAAATTCAGATATTAAGGTTTCTGGTTTTAAACATAAGGGTGTTTTCAAGTTAATTATAAGAAGTCTAAGTTTCAGTGCTCACAAAAATTTAATAAGCATAGTATCAAACTGGATTTATTAATTCATTTGTTATCTAGCTAACAGATGTCTTTTGCAGCCTACTCTGTATGGAAATGGTTGAGTCCCGGGGATTTAAAAGCCGGGCAGACGAGGTGCTTAGGGCCAGGGTTTAGTGGTGGGATGGCGGGGTTAGGGGAACGGTTGGGCTTGATGATCGTAAAGGTCTTCTCCAACCTAAACAATTCTGTGATTCTATGACCTTGTCAATTGCCCAGAGCCATTTTTTCACACTATGCTCTTCAACACTCAGAAGTTCAGAAGTACGTTAAAGACCCATCCACGCTGATCCTGCAGAGACTTATTAGTGTAAGGATATATCCAGCATGACTTATTAGCTTACTACTCCATATCTGACTAACATGCTGAAATCACAATGGTGACAAATCACCGCTTAAGAAATATTGACTAAGTGATCAAAAGAGTTTCTCTGAGCACTTCAATCTTTTTACTGATTTGTAATGAAATAAAAATGTAATGTAGGTACATGGAATCACCCATGTACCACTTCAATTACTTCCACCTTCAACTACACTTTTCACTGCTCTTTTAATAGACATTGGTTGAATAAGAGTTAGTGGTGAATCAACTTGAGAAATCAACTTGGTTTTTAGACTCCAAGATGTGTTTCCAGGACCAGTAGCTGTCAAAACCAACAATTTCCATTATTTGTAAGCTGGTAACAGATGATAGGACGAGGGGGAATGGTTTGAAGCTGCGCCAGGGCAGGTTTAGGTTAGATATTAGGAAAAACTTCTTCACTGAAAGGGTTGTCAGGCTCTGGAATGGGCTGCCCAGGGAGGTGGTCAAGTCCCTGGGGGTATTTAAAAGAAGGGTAGATGAGGTGCTTAGGGATATGGTTTAGTGGTGGGATGGCAGGGTTAGGTTTACGGGTGGGCCCGGTGATCTTAAAGGTCTTTTCCAACCAAAGCGATTCTATTCTATGATTCTATTCTATTCTGTTCTAAATTAAGTTTAAGCTGAAAGTTATTTAGAAGGAAAGCAAAGAGGACATTTTCACAACAAAACCACATTTAAAAAGGAGAGAAAATTAAGAACAGGCTATATAGGGTTTTGTTTGCTAACACATACTCTCTCCATCTCCATCCTTATCAAATTCTTCAATCATAGCCCGTAGTTCTTCATCAGACATGTTTTCACCCAATTCTCTAGCAACCCGGCGCAGGTTTCTCAGACTTATTTTACCAGAGTCATCATCATCAAATAATTTGAACGCCTTGAGTATTTCTTCCTGTGGGTCTCTGTCCAATATCCAGTCTGTCACTGTAAGAAGGATACTGAAGTTAGACTAAAAAATTCTGCAGGCTAAACTCAGAATGCCCTTAGCAGACCGATGCAATATGAACAACCTACACTTCTGATTTCACCCATTCTTTGATTTTTATGTATCTCAACTCAACATGCAGATTTGTTTGGCTGTTATCTGACCTCTCTTTCTCATCTCTTTTCCCAAGCCGAGTTTCCCTTTGGGACATACCTGTTGCAATGGAAAGCTACATGGCCATTTAGACACAGTCATGCTTTCAACACACTTTTTAATAGGAATTAAAAGTATACACATGCCTCCTCTGTTCCAAACTTACCTTTCAGAAAAAGCATCAGCTCTGACAGATGAAGACATGTGAATTTTTTTATTTTATGTTTTGATCAGGATAGAATTTTGACTTGGAGAGAACACTTGAAACACCAAGTAATGAAAAACATTCAAATGTTTTTTAGACACAAACCCACATTATCAAAACACAAACAAAAAAAACCCCTGAGCCCAGGGGTTATGAAAAGGACACTGCTATGAACTGCAAGATGTTAATTCTGAAAGAGTTCATCAGTGTTTATTATTCCTTTTATCACAACCATTTGTCAGGTTCTGTAGCAGAAACGACAAACTTGCCACATAAAATATTTCTCTGGTGATTATTTCAGAGATTTCTGGAACTAACCGTAAATATCTTCACATCTTTCTACCTGCTAGTTTTGTATTACAGGGCTTGCTATTTATGACTTTCATCAAGCCATTAAAAACACATCAACCCAGTTTGTGTGCAGAGAACCTCTTAGCATCTGCTACTGTCTGCAGAGGGAACGCCTGCTCTGGCTTAGTGAACTTGACAGGAAAAAATTAAGATGCAAGCTCATATAAGCTCACTATAGCAATTAAGTTTATACGTCTACATAAATCCCTTGGATTTATACTAAATTTAAATATTTCATTTAAAACAACAACGCTGCATGACAATATTGCATCACTTGAAAAATTCTACCTTTTGTGGCAAAAAGACCACTGCAATGTTAGCTGAAGAGCAATAAAACACTAGGTCTCTAAATACTATAGGTAACATGATTGTACAAACCAAGACAAAATGTAATTGCATCTGTACACATTTCAGATAGGCCATTCCTACATTTAAAACCATAAATAACTTTAAATTATGAAAAACTGATGGCTCAAGAATTGCTTAGCTATATTCAGAGCTCTCCACAATTAAAGCTTCGATAGCCCATCTTCTCTAACTCCCTCCTCTTTCTGCCACAAGTGGCACCATACTGAGTTTTGTATCAAGGTCATATTGCATCATAGCAGCACTCAAATCCGATTCAAGTTTTGGGACAGGTTCAATCGCCTTCCAAGTATACACTGTGCTTTCTACAAGAATTTTCCTAGCTTCTCACAGCGCTGATTGACTGCCCATATTGATAGCCAGGACAGAACCAGGAAACAATGGACAACTGTTCCTTACAAAGTGATTACAGTATATTCAATTACCTACTAGTATAGCATAATGCTGTAATTATGATATTATTACTACTAAATTAATACTCTCACTTTTTTTTTTTCATTTATTTTTTTAAAAATTGAACCAGGACTGATCACATCTGTTTCCCCATACAACTACAAAAATATTATGTTATTAACAACATTAACTATTAACAATCCTAACCCATTAGATCATTAAAATTTGCCATGCTTCTATCAGTAACTGTTCTACCACATTAAATAGATTGTTACTCGCAGCCAAGAGCAAATACACACGTACTACACTGGGTTTTTTTCTCAGAAAATTTACAGAAATCTAATACCTTGAACAGACGGACTTGAATCATGAAATAGAGACATAAATCCATACACGTAGAAATCCCACACAGCTTATTTTTTTGGTAAACACAAATCGTATGCAAAAGTATAAATTACGTTAACTACCAGAAAATCTTCAGAGAAACTTTAAAAGTTCTGCAGATCACTAGATACTTGAAGTATGTCAAACTGTGCAATACACAATCTTCCAATGAAAAAACAGCCTAATGAAATTCCACTGTTTTTATCAACAGCTGAAAATCCTTGAAGCACCATATTTAACATCTGCTTCAGTTCCTCTTATCTTTGTTATGTATGAAGCCTGTATTCAGTTTACAGTTTGTCTGTGTATACACTCCTTCCCATAAAATTCAATGCCAAATACTTTTTCCACAGCAGGAAGGAGAATCTTACAAAATCCATGAACAGCACAAGAATATCTACGTTATAAGTTAGCACTTATTCCTTTGTATAAGTTTGAAAAAGATTAGGACTGTGTATACTCTATTTCCTTTTACGCTGTGGCTACTACTTATCTCTACGTATCAAATTGAGTATTCAGAATACAAAGATTTATTTTCCTCCACTATTAATTTCTATTAAGAAAAATATTAAATCTCCTACTTCTGTTTCTTAATAGTACTAGGTAACTGAAAAAGTACAAAGTACTGCTTCCAAATTGTAGTCACTACTACAGGCTAAATTTTTCTAAAGGTACACAATCAAACACATACCAACTTCATTAAAATCTTCAAAGGTGATCTTGCCTGTCGCTTCTCGATCATAATCTTTAAGTATTTTCAGTACATCAGCTTTTTTCACATCAAAACCCAAGGCTCTCATTGCCACCTTTTGGAATAAAATGGAAGTGCAACCGTATATGAAAATTAAAATACAGATTTAACAGTTATCTTATTTTCAGTAATTACCTTCTTGCCCAAGAGAGAAGGTGCATATCAGTGGTTTAGCAACATTAATAAATAAAAATGAATAAAAGTAAAAAAGCTTTGGATATAAAAATCAACTAAAACTACTATTAGCAAATGGAACATCAAGTTACAGTGAAAAAAACAGTCTTCGCCTTTTCAGGGATTTTACAGACTAGACCAAATTCTTCTTAGGACAAGCAGATCTATTTTCCTCACTTCCGAAGACATTTAAAGTACTGACTCTTTTTCAAAGATAAAATTGAAAATCATTCTTCAGATTATTCTTCTTCAGTATTCATACTAAGTGTGTACATGTTCACGGGTTTACAAGTCCTCTTACAAGTGACTTTACTGCTTTTCCAGTGAACAGTATAAACCGACCTATTTTTTAGTTTTCCTTTAGGTTAGGAGTACACGTTTGGTTTCACATTACAACTGAGATGGCAGTTTCTCAGCACACACTACCTTGACCCCTCCCAAACTGACGAACATACACTAAACCAGAAGTGGAAAGCCACAATCCTATTGGTGTAGCCACTCAAAAATCTATGCTATATGCTGATTTTGTAGAGGAGATAATTCTTTTCTTTATGTATTTATGTTCTTCCATAGTATTGTCTTCAGGGCCACAATATTTAATTACACAGCTAAGAAACAAATTCACAAGTAATCATGGCAGCTGGCAATTCAAAGCATACCGTAACTGGAAAAAGCATATTAACAGTCCCCAGCCTTCCAGCAAAGATAAAATACCTGGACTCTGAAATAAAGGGAATCACTATACCCGAGACATTCCCGTAACAGCAATTAAAGTAAAAATAAAACTTCTTCCCACCCCGCCCTTTGAGTTACTTGGTAGAGCCAGAATGTGGAGCCAGCAGGTTGGATTAGGTATTCCTTCCCAAAAGAATCTCACCCAATATGTCACAGAAACACTGACCTCTACAAAGCCACTTTTTATTCTCGATGCAGTACAATTAGAATAAAAATTCACGAAAGTCTTAAAGAGACTTTAATGAACTTCATGCACTACTTCTAGAGACTTCCAGACGGGAGGACTCGCTAGGAAAGACTGCCATCCTAACCTCCACTTGCTATCAACAGGAGAAGCCTTCGTTGGGAAGGGCAACTACCGAGCCTCCCACACGCACAGCAAATAGCGTATCTGACTCCTACGATCCATAGGCTCCCTGCTGAAAGATGCAAGTGGGTTAAGTTCTGGCTTTTAAGGAACAGTTTTACAAATTTGATTTACATCTTTTACCTAAGCATCTGAAACATGTGGATTTTCACCGCACCAAGATTTAAGATTACGCAGTGCCTTTAAAAAGAACGAAACAGCTTTTCAAGAGCTTTTCCCACTTGGCCATCTGTCCAAGCTAAACCCTGGGGAGCATTCAGACCAGTGTTATGCAGGATGCTACGGCAATTCTGTTCCTGTGTCAAGTATATACTGAGGGAAGAAAGGCTCGTTCTTACACCAATCCAGTACTTCCTGCCCCACCCCCCAATATCCTCACTCCTTTAGCCCAGCAAGAGATCCTGAATGTGGAGCATTTTTAAAAGATACAGCCAACAGCTTAAAAGCTCACTAAGAAACAGATATATACTATCTGCCATAAAATTGTTTAAATGAAACAAACTTTTACCTTTAATTCATGATAATTTATTGCTCTATCTTTGTCTGTATCAAACAACTCAAAGGCATCTTTAATTTCTTGCTTCTGTTCCTCAGTCAGTTCTCTTCTTTTCTTCTTTTTAGTTTTGTCCACTGCAAGCTCATTCCTATATAAGAAGACAAATATTAAGTGCAATTGATTCTTATGGGAAGATACCACTGTAGGTAACATTTTCAACCAATAAGAAACTCCATAATTGGACAGATCACTACCTTCCCTATTCAATCTTTTCCCATTTTGTCCTCCCAGCTTAAAATAACACTTGAAATAATGTTCCTTTGTGAAAGCTGGATGACACCTCCACTCCCCCACCCAAAGTAAAATTAGCACAGGCATTTTTGTTAATAAGCAACAACAACAAAAAGGAGGGTAGAAAAACTACCAGTTAAAAAGAATACTTGAAGTTATAAACTCGATTAGCAGTTGAAATGATACAACTCCTGAAAATGCTTTATTTCTAAACTGTAGATTAGAGGAAAGAATTTTGAGACAGACAGGCTGCTGGAGGCTTAACTAGGCCAGACAACTGGGTTGTCTGGCTACTAAAGTGGGCGTTAGGTGCCACAAATCGGCTTTGTTGCCAATAACAGTTCTTAGGTAAATGGCATTTATGGATTTTTTTTTTTAAATCACGCATGCGCGCACACACACACACTGTTGTAAAGTCGTGTTGCTCTAGTTTTGGTATATACAAGAGAGAGAAGGCCCCCCAAAGCAGCAAAACCTGCTCAAAGACAGCTCTTTTTTCCTTGGCTAGTCTAGGAATAAGATTCAATTTACAGATAACACACAGAAAATACATGATTCAGACATCAAGAACAACAGTTGAAAAAACTGAAAAGGATGGCACTGATAAAAGATACTTTGGACCAAGCTAGTAAAGTGTAAATTTTGCTCTAACTGTGCTTTATTCACATCAATGAGGCCGACTACCGTATCCAGAGTAATTGCTTGGAAGATGTCCACTTCAGAGCAAGAACTCTTAAAAAAACCCCGTAACAGTACATTTGAGGTAACAGGTGGTATCAGTTAAGGCTGTTACAGTACTCAAGGTATGCTCTTGAAGGAAAGGGGCATGCGTGAAGCTCAGCAGCGTGCTGTGATGAGCACGGCTAATTGCAGTAGTAAATCACCTCCATTCCATGATCAGACGCACTGCATCCGGCTGTAGATGCTCCAGCACAAGGGAGATGCAGAGGAAATGTATAAGGTCTCGGGCAGGCTACCGCGCCTGGTGCCCACAGCATTTGGTGCCCAAGAAGCCGAGAGAGCTGGGTTTGTTTAGACCAGGGTGAGTTGGGCAGAGGGAGAAGGTGGGGAAGGGCTAAGGAGAGGAGATTTGAGTCTAGAGGGTTATATTATGCAGAAGACAGAGAGGGGTTTGCCTCAGAGAAGCACAGTGAAAGGACAAGAAACAATGACTACAAAATGCAAGAGGAGAAACTGCAGGTGGATCTAAGGGGAAACCCTGAGTGTTTAGGTGCTGGAATAGTTGGGCTGGGAGACTGAGGAGTCTCCATTGTCAGAAATTTTTGGAACCCAACAGGAAAAGGTGCTCAGCAGCCTCATTCACTTTTGAGTGGGACCTGCTCCAAGCTGACGACTTCCAGAAGTCCTTTCTAACCTAAGTTATTGTATAATATAGATTATGCTCTCAGGAAAAAGGCTTTTTACCCTCATTTGTTTATTTCCACCAGAGACAAAATGCGTGCTGTGTCACCTACTGTAAGATGCATAAAAGTTACTGATGAGTGAGCAGAAAACTGCTTTTCAAGGATATTTTGTTTCTGAACCTCCTGTGATGAGCTGCTTTTTCTTCTCCTTTGTTCAGGATTTGCTGATTTTAATCAAAAGCGAAGATTAAACACACAGCTGGGATTTAGCTTTCAGCAACCACCAAAGCTACACCAGTAAAAATCACAAATACAGGCAAGTGCACGCTGCACAAGCTGGACCTGCCTCAGTCCACAATACCCTGAAAGAGTGGTAAGTCCTTGGCAGACCAATCGAGGCAGCATGATTTCACGCAGGCTTTGGATTACTATAGCTTTTGGAAGGACTAAAATAACTCCAAGCTGGCTACATAAGTAGGGCTGGGAGAGTAGCTCAGATCCAGAGAGCCCACATTTTGTGAGCCGCTATGATGAAATCCATTTAGAAGTCTGCAAGCAGATTACCGTGAAAGTCTTCTGGCAGAAGGATCTAGCTACTCAAGTGTTTACTTAACTCTTAGCTTAAAATATTTTTTTTAAAAGGCGGAGCAGTATTTAAACACACACAGTTTCATGCCACTTCTTCTACAACCCCTTTTACTGTATGAAGCGTGACAGTCTCAAGACTTGAAAATTAAGGACCACAAATACCATATAAGCATATTAATGACGCTCGAAAGCAAGGGTTTGCCAGGGATAGAGCTTGTAAGCTGGGCACCCTTTACACAACAGTTGCTGAATCACAGAATCGTTTAGGTTGGAAAAGACCTTTAAGATCATCAAGTACAACCGTTCCCCTGCCATCCCACCACAAAATCCTGGCCCTCAGCACCGCCTCTGCCCGGCTGTTAAATCCCCCCAGGGCTGGGGACTCGACCCCTTCCCTGGGCAGCCCCTCCCAGCCCCTGACAGCCCCAAGGGGAAGGAATTGTTCCCCATGGCCAACCTCACCCTGCCCTGGCACAACTTGAGGCCGGTGCCCCTCGTCCCATCGCCCCTTCCCTGGGAGCAGAGCCCGACCCCCCCGGCTCCCCCCTCCTCTCAGGCAGTTGTAGGGAGCGATGAGGGCTCCCCTCAGCCT
>NW_009260066.1:5901002-5902355 GCF_000687185.1 Egretta garzetta
CTTGGAATCTTGTCTAAGTGACATAAAGGATTAACTATGCATATATCATCCTTTAGACATAAACCGTTGACCAAGTCTGGGACTAGGGTTGGATCCAGCCATACCTAGACTCCTCTCTGAGGGAGTTTAGAAAGCCAGGGGATCTTTTCTGAACCTCGTGACTCAACGGGAGGGTCTCCCTGGCAGTTTTGTCTGACCCTGTCCTCTGTGCAGTAAATAACAAGGGTACCTTGCCACCGAATCTTATAAACTGTTGTTGCATTTATCACTGAACTTTGTTAACTCACTGTTTTACACCAATAAACCACATTATTTTTGCCTCCTTCTCACTCCATCCGTGACAGAGCGGAGAGGCGATCCATAAGCGTGTTCTTGCAATGTATCCACACAGACGTAGTGTTCAGAGCATATGGAAACATGTTTTATCAAGCCTCTCTGATGGTGCGCGCTTTTGACTCCCTAAAAATGTTGGGGGGAAGCAATCTTACTACGTGATGACTGAAGACCTTAATACATAGTTCCAGTTCTCATTAATACTTCTGTGCTTTGCAAACCAGTGAATAAGCCAACATTAGATCCTGTGTGGCTGATACATTCCAACTTGGAAAAAGCACTGCCTCAGCACTCTGGTCTGTGACACAGTAGATGTCCCTTGTGCCTTGCCATTCGGGGTGCCCCAAGCAGACGGGGCTGTTATAACTACTGCTGGGACACCACATTCCAGAGTTACTAGCTGGACCGTATGGATATTAAATTTTTCCTAACAGTGTGCTAAGAAGTCTGGGTACATTCACTCAGGCAGTGAGAAATGCCTTCACCCATTTAAGTCCTGCTCCCTTCAGGCCTGACAGTGTATCTTGAAGGTGTTTTACATCTGCAGACACCTATATTTCCAGTAATAAACCAGCAGTGTGTTGACCCTGAGTACACACTGTTGGATCTGAGGAGCTGGAATCGGTAGGTGTGCTCAAGGCACATTTTTCCTCAACAAAGTCAAGCAGAGATGAGGCTTGTTTGGCTGTCCATACTATCTCTGATCCACAGATCAAGTAGGCAGAGGCACTGTAAATTTGTAATTGTGCATGGCTCAATGTCCGGATGGAGACCGGTGACGAGTGGTGTCCCTGAGGGGTCCGTGCTGGTACCGGTGCTGTTTAATGTTTTCATCAATGACTTAGACAGCGAGATCGAGTGCACCCTCAGCAAGTTTGCGGATGACACCAAGCTGAGTGGTGCGGTTGACACACCAGAAGGACGGGATGTCATCCAGAGAGACCTGGACAGGCTGGAGAGGTGGGTCTGTGTGAACCTCATGAGGTTCAACAAGGCCAAGTGCAAGGTCCTGCACCTGGG
>NW_009260066.1:5902946-5909639 GCF_000687185.1 Egretta garzetta
GAGAGGGGGTGGAGGCCCCATCCCTGGGAACATTCCAGGCCAGGTTGGACGGGGCTGTGAGCAACCTGATCTAGTTGACGGTGTCCCTGCTCACTGCGGGGGGGTTGGACTAGATGACCTCTAGGGGTCCCTTCCAACCCCAAACATTCTATGATTCTATGACCTCTGTTAGCAGATGGTAGCTTTGTAACTAAAAGCATAGATTACTGGCAGGTTTGACACCCAACCTGCGCTGTGCTGAGATTTTTGATTGGAGGTGTTTCACTTCACTCCTTGCTGTTTGGCTATGTCTGAAATTAGATGTATTCCTCTGAGCAATTTGTATGTTTGCATTCAAATCTGGTAGGTTTTTTCCCAGTTTGAAGAGCGGAGTTGGGTACAGGTCCTGAATCCTGGTACTCGGGACTCTGTGCCGGTAGCTCTGCAGGCAGTCCGTGCTGCCTCTTCCATCGGGGCAGTAAGTACTGTATAGTAAGCAAACCAGCAAATACACCCGCAAAGTAAGGTTTTTGCGCTTCATACAACATACTTACATGCCCAGAAGAAGAGCATTAAGTGAATGGTGAGACTGCTCCTCTGGAGTGAGGAGGAGGAAGGGTCAGGGTCCCGAGTGCGCCAGCAGCCCCAAATTGCCCTGTCTCACCTGGGACCCCCACCCACACCCCCTCTGCAGGTTGGTCCTGGAGCTCAGCCCACCGTCCTTTGGTCCTTGCCGGAGCCGCGTTGGAGGTAGAGCTGCCCTCGTGCTGTGTGCTGCTGTTGCTGGCTTATTGACTGGGCTTTGTGGCCTGGCCTTGAACTCGAGTCATCACTTTGGAGTTGTCTGCTAGTTGCTGGGCAGCTGACGGGTCCGGTTACTGTCACCACCCCTGTCACCACCCCTGCAGCCCGTGGGGAGGTCGCTATCCCTGCCTGCATTGAGGTTGCCCTTGGTTTCCAGGTTGTCTTCCCACACGGAGCACCCCTGTCCTTGCTACTCCCCGGCAGGTAAACTCAAAATACCTGATAGTGAATGACCCTCTGGGTATGCTTCTAGGAACTGGAGATCCACGTTTGGGTCTCTATTTCTAAACTTAACAGATGAGCTGGAAAATGGCCTTCTTACCTCCAAGGCTGAGGAGCTTTGCTGTGAGCTTCTGTAATGAGAAGCACATCTGACTAAGCACTTTCCTCCAGCCTTTAGTTACCTAACACACATAGCAGCTCTCCTCCTGTGTGTGGCCTGCTGGGGGTAGAGGTAGGACTCTGGAGATTCTCCCCTACGAGGAAAGGCTGAGGGAGCTGGGCTTGTTCAGCCTGAAGAAGAGAAGGCTGAGAGGGGATCTCATCACCACGTACAAATATCTCAAGGGTGGGGGTCATGAGGATGGAGCCAGACTCTTCTCAGTGGTGCCCAGCGCCAGGCCAAGGGGCCATGGGCACAAACTGAAGCAGAAGAGGTTCCAGTTGAACGGGAGGAAGAACTTGTTGACTGTGAGGGTGCCCGAGCCCTGGCCCAGGCTGCCCAGGGGGGCTGTGGAGTCTCCTTCTCTGGAGATCTTCAACCCCCGCCTGGACGCTGTCCTGTGCCCCCTGCTCTGGGTGAACCTGCTTGGGCAGGGGGGTGGCACTGGGTGAGCTCCCCAGGGCCCTTCCAACCCCTGCCATCCTGGGATTCCACGACTCCTCCCTCTTCTGCTGATCACCATGGTGTTTCTAGAAGGGAGCACGCAGCCAGGTCTGCTGTAACCACTTCCCGTGCCTAACCTGGTTAAGTGACCCGTGAAGGTGGGTTTGAAAAAGTAAGGGCAATTAGGAGCTACAACATCCACAGGACCAAGTACACCCCTGTGTGCTCTGCCTCTAAATTTGATTATTCCCAGCCAGTCTCATATATGCAAGTGTCGGCAGGGAGTGTGTCTTCCCACCTACAGCCCTCGGTGTCTGTAGTGACGTTCTTAGTCTTTGCGCCAAACTGTAAGATCTTCAGGGCAGAAGGTCTCCAAGCAGACAGATTCCTAGTGGGACTGGTGCTGTTCTTAATGGGATGCTATGGCAAAAGCTGTGCTCCAGAAACCAAAATGTCACTGTCTGCAAATTTAGTAAAGCTGGCAGCGGTGCTCGTATTGCACATGAAATGGAAATGTCAAGAATTCGAAACTCAGAAGACAGGCTGAAATTATAACAGCTAAAAATTAATACCTGATTTTGGGTATGGTAGCTGTGACTCGCAAACCCTTGCACCTTCAAAGCTGGCAAAACCCCTTCTAAAATTACCTCTTATGAGTTGAGTGGATAAATTAGAGTATCACTAGCATGTTCCTCGCACCTATGTATTGCCGGCTTAATAAGGAAAATTATTGTTTATTGGCGGCCTACACTTGAAGGCTTTATTATTAGCTATACCCTCAGCTTTTAATTAGTTTTCAAAGTCATCCATTGCTGTATGAAAGCCACTTGTGGGGTTGCCTGCCAGCCATATCTTCCCTTTGAGTGACTGTTTCCTTTTCTATTCCTAGTTTTCTTAGTATTTGAAACCGCTCTACTGTTCCCTTGTCCCAAGCTGGGCTTGAGGATCCAGGAGATGACAAACCTCATCCTGGCTGTTCAGAATGAGATCAAGTATCAGAACCTCCTGATGTAAAGCAACGAGCTGCTTTGTCAATGAAATTAATCCAAACATTTTTGAAGCAGTATTTTTGCTTGGGCAGATTTCATGCAAGTTCAAGTGGCGTTTGCGCATGTCACAGCAAATCATACGGCACAAAATCAGTGTGAAAATGTAAAGCCATGTTAAAAATGTATTGTGTCCTTGCCAGTCTGATGATTGGAAGTGTATTGCTGTGTACATCGGGATCAAACTGCTGGGAAATATCTTACTCTCTAGCTCTGGCAGAGTCGCAGAAGCGTTGGCCAAGGACCTTTCCTGAGTTCTTCTCCCTGGGTCAAGGTTCTTTGGTTGGTTTTGGCTTTCCAATTTTAATTGCTGTCGAGTGCCTTGTAACCTTCCCAGGACACTGTTGGGCACATATGGGAACACACACAGACAAAGTCAGTTTTTAGATTGGTGAGATTAGCCCATCCAATGAAAGCTGGAGGAACCGTGTACTGGAAACAGTTTCGGACAGCACAGCAAAAGCAAAGCGCAGGTTTATAACACTGTTGGTTTCTACTTTAACCTGTAATCATACAACGAAGCCTATTTTTTTATTTCCGTTGTAAATTTAGATGCCTTTTCTCGCGCAGAGGGGTGTAGTCCCTGGTGGCGCCTTCCTGCGCGTTCCTCCTCTCGGCAGAGCAAAGCACAAGTAGCTCCTGCCGCTACTTGTGTCGCTGAACCACCAGGTGGGAAGCCTACTACTGCTCCTCCTCCAGGCTTACCGCACCTGCACACTGCAGGCGGGCAGGCAGGTAACAATGACTTTTATCGTCTTTACGTAGGAATATAGGAGAGGGGCAGGGAAGGGTATTCTGCCTGTACGTACTCCGTAGAAGCATCGACTGGCTTGGAGGTATGATGACACCACGCAACGCAGCGCGGTGTTAATGTATGAGCAAGCAGTAAAGCAATCTAACATCCAGATTTGGCTTCCTCTGGGTAACTGGTGTAAGCTTCAGTGATACGTATTTCTTCAGCCATTCTGACTTTACCGCTTGCCACCCCAGATCCGTGATTGCCCACTATGAACCCTTGGCTATCAAGAATGCTGTCTGGACTGCTACGCAAATAGCAGCACGCTATTCCACAGGCTGAAAGGGAAAACCACGCTGGAGTTTGTTCCGGGCCTCTTCGCTGAATGGCTTTTTTGCTTCCCAGGCTAACTTTTTGTATTTCTTCCTCCGGCCAAATGAGGCCGAGATATAAAGCTCTTAGCTTCATTTATGACAGAATTCTACCCACCGATTAAACGCTCCTCATGTAAATGCACTGGTGTGCATGGATTTATCCAAAGCCAGAGACTATGCTCTGAGAGATAGCAGGTCTTTGAAGTGCTGTGTTGCTACATCTGCCCTGCCCACTTTTGCCCAATTTTGCTTCAGCTTGGAGATGGGCACTGCTAACAAGAACTGGGTATGTCACGACCTATCAGTACAAACACCAGTGAAGAATATGTTCAGATAGTACAGGCAGGAGCGCAGTGACCTGTGAAAGAAGAAACATATTACAGAAGATACTCTCTTTCACAATTTTTAGAGAGAGATGCTTTTTATTTTGCAACTTTTTTTTTTCACCAGAATTTATATCTATTAAGAAGGCTATCAATTTCCACTCCCCCATGCTTTAGACAGAGCTCAAACCTTGGGCTCCCTTTTTGTTGGGTATGATGGGGGGGGAAGTGCTTCCGCATAAAGTGAAAGCCAAACAAATAAGATTACGCTTCACTAAAACCTTGGGGAAAAGACATTTGCACTCTTTTTTTGTGAAGTATATATGTCTACATACAAAAATAACATCAGACAATGTCCTTTTTAAAAGAGTTAAATATATATGTATATACCGTTAGAATAATTACACAAATTTTAACCATTTCAACAGCTTTTAAGTATCACACATTCAATTTTCAGAAGCAAGTTACAACGTCATTTAGCGTTTCTCAAGGTATTCAGCTTTTTTTTTTGGAAGAGTCAAACGCAACGTGCTTTACGTTTCATAAAGACCATAGGCCCCGAACACCTCGTAAGCAAGCAGCAAACGGCTGAAGTTACATTCGCTTTGTGGTAACAAGCGTACCGGCTGTTTAATCCAGCACCTGCGGTAGGGCAAGGTCACGTTAAAGCCACCATCCGTCCCCCACCACAGAGCATGAACAACCGAGTTACAATCCAGTCACATAAAAATACTCTTCAACACAAATAAAGCCTTTAAGCTTGCCACAGTCCAGTCCTCTCAAATTTACAGGAGAACTGTAAATAAAATTTATTTCACGAGCGCATCAGGAAAGCACCAAACACACCAAGCAAGGGCTCAATCCGCTTTGTACAGAGTAGTCTAACATGTTAATTCATTAGTTCACGCATTCTCTTAACTCCTAACTTGCACGCCTATAAGCAAAGAGTTCCCAAACGGAGAGAGCGTGCGTTCCTGCTCCTCTGTCACAGTGCAGGCGTCCCCTGCAGCACACGGGGAAGCGTGAAAGCCGCAACAGTCCGTCTGCTGTTGGGCACACGTCAGAAGTTTTTTGGGTAAGCTGACCTACCTATACACCTTCCGGCCTGCAAGTTTGGTCTACAGCATTTCCATACGTTAGTGGATTCCCAAGAAACTGCCGGACAGCTAATCAGCAAAGGCGATGACATCGACAAGGGCTGCAGCACAGCCCTTACCTCTTTCTGCCCACTGAGCCCCACGTGGGTGCTGTTCTGTTCTGGCTCTGACCTCATGGCGCTGCTCCCAGCGCTCACCAGGCCTTAGGACGAGCTGCCTTAGGCCGAAAGCTGAGCAGGAGTCGAGTGAATAGTCACAAACCTAGCGCTACATCAACAAGGTTTCAGGCACAAATGTAAAACCTCTCATTTTGGCATATATGCATCTGTTGGAATCGTAACAAAAATAAAACAATGTATTTCAATCACAATACATGTACAAACATGCCCTGAAAAAATAGAAAGAAAAATGGTAGCTTCGGCTGAAGCTACTGGCTTACATATTTTTTACAAAAATAGGAATAAAGTAGGCAAAAATAGGGAGAATCTTTGCAGCTCGCCCGTATCAATTTGCCAGCTCTTTACTACCGCGTAACTTCTTTTGCTTGTATCAACACTTTTCACAAGCCGTTTGGTTTTTCAGCAGGGAATAGATCACACAAAACGCACTACGAAGTGACTCTGGAATTTGTAACGCGAAGCACTATGCTTGCAATGGATCGCATGGCACAAGTAGAAACCTTGTGACAAACTCCGGCTTGCGAAATGTAGTTGGAAGCTAAACGATACAGCCTTTCTGCCCCAAATATGTTAAAGTGCCCGGGCAGTACCTTCTCCACGAGGCCTCTGTCCACCAACTCCATGAGGCGCTGGCAGCTTGCGACGTAGTCACTTACTCTGCTGTAGGGAAGCCAGTCAATCATGGATCCGTCGTATACCACGTCCCCGCTGAACAAAATCTTCCGGTCTTTGTCGTGTAAGCAAATACTGCCTCTCGAATGGCCGGGCATGTGCATGACAGTAAGCTGTCGGTCTCCGAGGCTGATCACATCCCCTGCAAACAAATGCGTTACAGGAAAACGTTTGCGTTTGCCAGGCATATTAAACACCACAAAGAGCAGGACCTACCCAGATGCTGACAGTGTTTGTACGTACTATATATCCACAACAATGGGAGTGGGACGTTTATTTTCTCGGTGAATGCCAAAGAGGCATCTCAAAGATACACCTGACACAGGGGTGTTTTCCAATGACAGTAATAGTTAGCACAGGCTTGGTGTGGCGGTGTGCTCCCCCCTCGTCTCTGACCCCCCTCCTTTGACCTCTTTCCAGTGATAACCACCTGTGGGGGTGGTGATAGATGCATCTGGTCTGTGTCTGGTCCTGAAGGATGCACCCACTGGATGTGGGGGGAGACAGATAACAATGCAATAGCCAAGGGCTGTTGTGGAATGTGCCCACCTAAGCACAGTGGTCAGGATGCAGATATGACCACGAGCCAATTATCTGACCCCCATCAATAGTGAGCAGCCCAAGAGCCCTTTGAGCTCTCCTGCATGGCAGCGCGCT
>NW_009260066.1:5909829-5912271 GCF_000687185.1 Egretta garzetta
TTACCACTGAACTTTGTTAACTCACTGTTTTACACCAATAAACCACATTATTTTTGCCTCCCTCTCACTCCATCTGCGACACTTGGGCTGTATTAACTGAATCCAGCCCCACCCTAATAAACAGTGTGAAAAAAGAAGCGATCAAGAAAACAGAACAGGAGACAGAACAACACATCTTAAGCCAGGTCTCCTTTGAAAGTTTACAAAGCGTTTCACAATGTATTATAATTTTACCCTCACTTAACTGGCTTAGAACTCCACTGCTGTTACTCCCGAAAGGCAGAATGACAGAACATAAATGGCTGGAGGAGAACCAAGACTGGCCTCCACACACTTTCTTCATCGCATTCGAATAGATCTATAAAACCAGGACTTTCTTAACATTAGGTCTTTTTTTTTTTTTTTCTTTTGCCAGCTTAACTCCGAATGCTTTTTCATTGCACTAGCCACTGAACTGGTACCTTCGGCAGAAAGCCAGTCTAGGGATGGAGAGCAGGCCAGGTAGGTCTGCTGCTGGTTCTGAACTGCAATGCCAGCTTAATTATAAATGTGCAAACCCCACTAACGTACAGCTGGTTAATACGTAAGCTTTAGGGCTGTGTATGGAAGGAGGACCGACGTATAAGCAACCTTGTCAGAAGCAGCTGCTTAACAACTACACGAAACAATTCCAAAAGAACTAACATCCAGCACCATCATAAAACGATGCCTAAACTGTAACGTGCATTTCAAGTTCCAAAGAGAACAATAAGAAGGTACCAAATCTCTACTGTATTAGAAATCTGAAAGTTACAGATCCCACACCAGGGGGACAGGCATGCCACGAATTTACTCGGGACTCTGCAAACCTGAAGGTGCCTGACTCTTGAAAGGTGGCTCTTCTGACACAGGACCTGATGCGCTTGGGTACTCAACTGAAAAGGATTACTGAAAACGCTAGAGCAGAGTTGGGAAGGCATGAACAGCTAACATCTGACCACGCTGTGCCCAACACGGAAACGGACCCCAGCGTCTGCAGAAGCAGCTCGTTTCAAAACGATCAGAGAGAATTTTTAGCCAAATTCTCTTTCAGGGAAATGTTGAGCAGCTGTGGTGGGAGAAAAAAACCGACTTGACTACGGAGAAGATGGTGCAGCAAACGGCTGTGTTGGTGAACAAAGCGAGTGGAGATGGTGAAATTAATGGGGCCAGGTGTTCTGGTAGGTTTTAAACTGCTCCTGGCACTGAGAAGAGTACAAAGAAGCTGAATAGGGCATCGAAAATTTAAAGAAGAAATTACAGAATTGAAGGGAAAAAAAAAAACAAACAAAGACCGGGACAGCTGAATGAAACTGTGAGTCTTAGAAAATACAGGTGACTAGGAAAACTGTGAATGGTAGGGCACAATACAAGCAAACGCAATTTTAGCTAGAATTGCCAAAAACTAAAGGTACTCGTAAGATCTGGCAAGATTAAGGTAGTGCAAACAGTAAACTCTGTAACAGAGGAGGCAGGCAATGTATACGTTAAAGCTGCGGCTTCGGACTGTAACAGAATCTTGCCCCCACCACGCTCTGTATTTTCAGCACCCTCCGGACATCCCCACCCCGCAGCAATGGCGCATGCGCTGCGCGGACGTGCCGCTTCCCCACAGCACGTCTCACTGAACGGTCTCTTGGAAACTTTGACAGCGAGTGTGCTTGTTCTTTTACGAGACCATTTTAAGAATGATTTGTAAGACCGAAAAAAGCAACTGAAAACTCCTGTTGACTGACTACAGTTAAACGCCTCCTCCCAAGCCTTTGGTAAGTTCAGTTCTGCTTTTCCAAGCAGATGGCCGGATGGCCTAATACAGCCAAAAAGAGACGAAACGCCCTGCAAAAGGTGTCACCTGTCTGCCTTCTGCTTCACCACATGCACAGTTAGGTAGCTTGTTGCCAAAACAACCCAGTCACTGTTACCTATGAGAAACTAGATGGCTTTTTTTTTTACATGTAACAAGCGGCTCCCACAGACATTACATTTACGCGAATCCTGTACAACAAAATCCACGTTCTGCGCAGTACGTATTTCAGTAAAACGCTTTGCTTTTTATGCTGCTACGCCTTGACAGTTCATAAATAAGGGTCACGAACGCCAGAGCTGGCTGACATGGTGCCACGCTGTTAGAAGCCTACGGCTCCACCCGGGGTTCTCAATTAGTCGCTCCCAAATGCTGTTGAGCGATTTTAAGGGGAAAAAAAAAAAACAAGAAAAAAATCCCGCCTCGGCAGGCAAGGGGATTAAGGCAAGCACAGGGCACCTCACGCTTGTTTCTCAGCTCCCAATACTTTCAGAGCTAGCAGGAAGAAGGGTTTAACCCGACAGCTTAGGTTTTTGTTTTGTTTTTTTTTGTTTTATCCCCCCCCGTTGCGGGTGGCCGGCGGATTCTGCAAAGCGGGGTCGCAGAGACCGAGCGTAAAG
>NW_009260066.1:5913862-5929485 GCF_000687185.1 Egretta garzetta
GGACGGACCGACCCTGACTGACCGACGGCCCCTGACGGACCGCCCCAGCCAGAGCCCGCGCAGGTTCGGAGGGAGTTTGACGGGCTAACCCTGAAATTCTCCTCGTTCACAAAGTAAATGACGCACCAGCTACTCAGAAACACAAAAATACCTGCAGCTGCCTCACCGGGCACCCCCGGTGGCAGCCAGAACGCTGGTTGTCCTGGTAGCTTTCGCCGGCTCGGTAACGCGGTTGTACACATCGATGTTTTCTTCACAATTTCTCTGTCACTGCCAGTTTATGGGACGCTTGAAAAACTCACGAGTTTCAGTAAAACTGCGGAGCTGAAATACCGCTATTTCCAAGCTCGTTACTTCTCATCAGACTAATGCTCTATTTCAAGAAAATCTTACCAAGAATTAATTTTAAAGCAGCATTTTAAAAACGGACCCCTAGGTTCGCTATGATGCAAACTGTGCCTCTCCTTGCTATCTGGACATCTCCCTTTTGTTTTCTTCTGTTGCTGGTTCCTTTTTTGCACACCTAGGTAATAGAATTGCTGATCTTTGGGGCTTTACTCTTATCTTTCCATTCTGCCAAGCTCACATCTTGGGCACAGGCTCACACATTGGGTTGGGGTAACCCCCAGTATCAATACAGGCTGGGGGAAGAAAGGATGGAGAGCAGCCCTGCCGAGAGGGACCTGGGGGTACTGATGGATGAAAAGCTAGACATGAGCCGGCAATGTGCGCTGGCAGCCCAGAAGGCCAACCGTACTCTGGGCTGCATCAGGAGGAGTGTGGCTAGCAGGTCGAGGGAGGTGATTCTGCCCCTCTACTCAGCTCTGGTGAGACCTCACCTGGAGTACTGCGTCCAGCTCTGGAGCCCTCAGCACAAGAAGGACATGGAACTGTTGGAACGGGTCCAGAGAAGGGCTACAAAAATGATCCAAGGGCTGGAGCACCTCTCCTGTGAGGACAGGCTGAGAGAGTTGGGCTTGTTCAGTCTGGAGAAAAGGAGGCTACGGGGAGACCTGATTGCGGCCTTCCAGTACCTAAAGGGGGCCTATAGGAAAGATGGGGAACGTCTTTTTCATAGGGCCAGCTGTGTTAGGACAAGGGGAAATGGTTTTAAACTAGAACAGGGTAGGTTCAGGCTAGAGGTAAGGAAGAAATTTTTTACAATGAGAGTGGTAAAACACTGGAACAGGTTGCCCAGAGAGGTAGTGGAGGCCCCATCCCTGGAAACATTCAAGGCCAGGTTGGATGGGGCTCTGAGCAATCTGATCTAGTTAGCAGTGTCCCTGCTCACTGCAGGGGGGTTGGACTAGATGACCACTAGTGGTCCCTTCCAACCCTAAACATTCTATGATTCTATGATTCTAAGAATGAAGGACTGCAATTCTGATTCAGCTCACTGATCCAAACAGTTGACTATCGTGTGCCCAGGAATGGTCAATTTCATCCTGTTTTCAAATGAGTTTGCTATTTCTTTTTTTACTTCCAGCTAATTAAATGCCCAGGCTTAGATTTGGCTTTGTCGTCTTTGTTAAAATGATTTATGTAGGTCTTTCTGATTATCTTTAGACAGTTTTCTGTGCTGCTGAGTGATCTGGGAATATTTAATGTGGTTTTGTTTTATCCAAGCAGGGCTTATTCCTGTTGAAAATAATAGGTAGGAAAATACTTGCATCAACCTCGTTTTCACTGGCACTTAATAAAAGGGCCATTTCTTCCTTTTGGGGGAATCTTAAAAGATCTTAATCTTCTGTGTGCATTTCTTTGCTCCTAATCATGATTCTCCCCTAGATTCCTTGTTACTTTAGACGAAGTGTATGAGAAGCTGTAGTTACTGCGCTGTTTCTCATTTCACGTTCGAACTCGTTACCGCACCCACACACTAACGGTGGGAACAGTTGTGACGATGCAGGCACAGCAGAGACGTTCAGCCGAGCAGGGTGCAGTACAGTAACCTTGCAATTAATGGTAAACACGGGATTTCTGGGCTGGGGCCCTGTGTTGGTCCTCGCACGGTCTCGGGGAGCGAGCAGTAGCGCGTTGCTTCAGCCGGGCTTCGCTTGAGTCCCACTTTGTGACATCCTCCCCTGCAAAAAATGCATTTCTCACATTTTGCTTTACTTGCCAACGCCTGGGTCCTACAGTCCTGAGGTGCAGGTGACAAGATGAGACCACAAATGTGGTTTTGCAGGCTGGTTTGTGTCCTTGGTGAAACACTGTAGTTAAGAGACAACCACTGTCGATCAGCCGGTAGCTTGCAGGTACGCTGGAGCGGGGCAGAGAGCACTGTTGTGGGGAAGAGTCCTTTGGTGCCTTTACCCTGAACCTCTTAACTTTTGTCTCTTTATCAGTACCCACAACTAGTTACAAAGATAAAGGGGGAAAAAAAAAAAAAATCATCCGAAGGATGAGGAAGCCATGAGTGACAAACACAAACTGGTTTTTGGAAAAAAATTCAAAAACTACAGAATGTATACTCAGAAAGTTCAGGGTCCTTGAGCTTATTTTTTTTCTTAAATCTTATTAAAGCTTTAACCTTTCTGGTTCTTCTAACCTGACTGAACTCAAGTCAGTGTATCTAAGGTTTAGAAGAAAGTTTAAAATTCCTAGGTTAGGAGGTAATTTCAGGCAGGCAGAGGTGGCTAGCACCAATGAGGGAATGCAGTTGATTTTAGGCACGTACCAAATTTATTATAGTATGTGGAGGAACCTAAGGCAGGCATTAAAAACGGCTTGCTGTTTAAAATGAACTTTGAGAGTGGTTTTAAAATTACCGTAATCTTCATTAGACATGGATTTCGTAGGTAACACATACATACATGTCTCTGAAACATGTAACAAAAATAAATCCTTAAAAAATCTGTCATGCTTGCAGCAACTCCGGATGGCTGGGTCAGGCAGAGGACGGGGCCGTGCTGCGTTTACCTTCAACATCGAGGCTATCGGCTTTGCGAAAGGTGCATCTCTGCCTGACGTCGTCTGTAAGCCTCCGCCGCCGTTCCCTGTAAGTACAGCAAGGGTCTTAGACCACACGCTCTGCGTTCAGGTAAAGCGTCTTCAGTGTCATGTTTAGATGGAATGTATCAACAACCCTGAGCACTTTAGCTCAGTTTTGAAGCCTGTAATGTAAACGATGATTATTTTTCTCAGTGTCATTTCCAGCCCCTTTGCCATCGGTTGCATCCCATATTTAATTAACTAGATTTCTTGCGAGGTGTTGGTTCGTTAAAAGTCCTCATCGTGATTTGGTTTTCTGGCCATTACAGTAACGGAGACACTGGATATCTGAATTTGCAGGAAATGAAGTTACACTAGTCTCTGAAAGCTGATTTGCTGATTTTAGAAATTTACTGTTGATACAGACGTAAAAGATTGTGGGTGATTGTCTTGTACCTCAGTAGCCAGAATTTGCAAGTAACTGGAAAATATTTGATGTAATTGAGGAAACTGAGGTTTAGCATTTGGGATGCATTTGAAAATTAAAAGAGGGAAAAGAGCATTTTCTGACTGAGTTTTGCTGTGCAGGGAAGCTTGACAATTTTAAGGCTGAAACGTAGTCTTATCAGTGTTGCAGTTCTACCTAAGAGAACTTCCCAGTTACGTCAGGATTTGATCACAGTGCATGTTTTTTTTCTCAGTCTCTCTCACTTGTTATGATACAGAACTTGCAGGTTTGGCATATAATTGGTGCTCTGCTGAGATTTCTCTGAATAGTAATTTCACCCGAGGTTTTGACTTATTGAACCAGATGTTCTATGTCCTTAGTCCGCCTTTACAATTAAGTTGTGGGATTTCATTGATACTAAGCCATCTGTAACTGCTCCTAATGTGAGTGTTGCAGTCTGCTTAATAGCATGAGGAAACTGAACTTTGTGTGATCTACAGCTTCTGCAGTTACAGTCAGCAGTGGATCTGCCTGGTAGGAGAATTACTAGCCCCGGTGTATCTAATGTGTACCATGGAGAAGTTAAAGAGGCTTTCGTCCTTCTGCAAACAAAAGCTTCAGAACCAAGTTAAACTTCGCAGGGGAAAGCTAATGCCATTCAAAAAAATCAAAGTTAACCCAGTGACATAAGTAGTATCATCAAAAATTTCAGGAGTTAGATTTAATGATTGGGCGGTGACCCAAAGTATATTACAGTTGTTGACCGACTCACACTGAAATTATTTCAAGCAGCGAACTGTTGCTATTACCTATTTCTAATAGCAGCTTTTTGAGTTCTTACGAGTTCCCTGTAAATGCAATTACAAACCCAGCTAAGGAGCATCAGCTTGCTATCAGCAACATCACTGATGGAAAATGTTGGCCAGCTAGCCAATACAGCTGGAAGCAATAAAATCCTTTCATGATCCAGCTCTGGGACTTGTGATAGCACTTTGTGCTTTGCAACCTACCACTCAGGTAGGTAGATTGTGCACCATCTGTCCTGTGAGAGAAACAACATCCATTCTATAGCGCTGGCTCTGGCTCTAGTTTTCTGTACATTTTTAAAACTGTTTTGGCTTGTTTATCTTTCCCAGTTTCAATATCCATAGTTAAAAAAAAAACCAAAAAACAACCCCAAAATCCAAACCTTGAAAATTCATTTAAATTCAGTTGACAGACGCTGAATTGTGTGAGGGCCTGTGTGCTAACTGATTTTATGATGGTACAACCTGTGTCTCTGATGATAGTCACAAAGAGAGTGTCCACATTATTCAGAGTAATCATATTTAATGTAGTTAAAACGCTGTTTTAGAAGAGGTTAAAGCCAGCGCTACGCTGACTGAAGAGAGAAGCAATGGCTTCTGTGTAAGTTGGACTGGTGTGAAAAACTGCATTTGGCAATTAAGAGCTTAACGTGACTATGAACAACTATTTCAGAATTTTAGTACTTTTTCTTTGCTTGGTTTCTGGATATATTTTTGCAGAAAGGTAACAGTGGAGTCATAAAAGGTATAAATTTAGTTGTAAATATAGATATGCATGTCAGAATGCAATTAAGTGTATTTACGCAGTAGCATAATGCATAGTTTTGATGGATATTAAGACCTTATAAATAATAAACATAATTTGTACAGAGTACAGACAATAAGCCAGTGCCTCTGAAAACAGGAGAAGATGAAGATTACATGTTGGCCTTAAAACAAGATCTTAGAGGAACTATGAAAAAAATGCCGTATTTTTTGGCAGTAGAAGAAGATCGTGAAGGTTTGTTTGTGTGCTTTTTATTTTTATTTATATCTTCAGTAGTTATTATTCCGTGAAGGATTATGTAGTGAAATGCCTGTGTTGAAGATGTATTTTGTACTGGTAATGAGGAACAAGAATTGGCAGCTTAAGATAATAGGGAATTTTTCTGCTTTTACACTTACTGAAGTTGTAGGTCACACCTACAAGTGCTGTTAACTGGAAGGCAACTGCTGTGTGAAGAAAAGAGATATCACACATCTATTCCATTTGATACATAGTAAGAAACATTTAGAACAACTATAAGCGGTCTTTAATTATATGTTAACCAATATAACCGAAATAGGCATTTCTACATGTTAAAATACCCTACAAATTTAGCATTGGAGCAAAGAAATCGGTAGTAAATATTTGTGTTGGAATTCAGCTTCCATCTGAATTATGTAAAGACATACTTAAAATAATCAGCGTTGCATTTAATAGCTGGACATTCTAAAAGGTACTAATTTTTTTCCTTCAGTCCATTCGGGAAAGTTCGGTAAGTATTACTGCCAAGTTACCCGAAATTCGAAGACTGAGATAAAGATAAGTGCTTTATTTGAGGTTTGCATCAGAAGCAGAGCTGGATTAAAAGCCAAAGCTTGATCCTATTCTACTTGGCCTAAGAATGTCTTATATGTAATTAAAAATTAACAGCTTTGTTATTGTTTGATAACGGTAAGTGCTCTGCTAGACTTGGCATCCGGTCATACATCATTCTACTGTTAAAATACAAGCTTCCTGGTCAGAAAAGTGAGCTAGTGAGAAAGAGGGAAAAGGGAGCAGGGTGGGAAGACTTCAATGTCTGTTTACCTTGCTGTGGGGGTATTTAAAATCTAGCAGTCACAGGAGGTTATTGCTGTGAGTAGTGCTTCTTTTTGTTAGGGATTTTTGCCTAGGTCCATCATTCACCCGTACAGGCTGGGGGCTGACCTGCTGGAAAGCAGCTCTGCTGAGAGGGACCTGGGAGTCCTGGTAGACGACAAGCTGACCATGAGCCAGCAGCGTGCCCTTGTTGCCAAGAAGGCCAATGGTATCCTGGGGTGTATTAAGAGGAGTGTGGCCAGCAGGTCGAGGGAGGTTCTCCTCCCCCTCTACTCTGCCCTGGTGAGACCCCACCTGGAGTACTGTGTCCAGTTCTGGGCTCCCCAGTGCAAGAAAGATGAGGAACTCCTAGAAAGAGTCCAGAGGAGGGCAACTAGGATGATAAAGGGACTGGAGCACCTCCCCTATGAGGAAAGGCTGAGAGAGTTGGGCTTGTTCAGCCTGAAGAAGAGAAGACTGAGAGGGGACCTTATCAACACATACAAATATCTTAAGGGCGGAAGTCATGAGGATGGAAGCAGTCTGTTTGCAGTGGTGTCCAGCGACAGGACTAGGGGCAATGGATGCAAACTGAAACATAAGAGGTTTCAGTTGAATATGAGGAAAAACTTCTTTACTCTAAGGGTGACAGGGCCCTGGCCCAGGCTGCCCAGGGAGGTTGTGGAGTCTCCTTCTCTGGAGATATTCAAAGCCCGCCCGGATGAAGTCCTGTGTAGCATGCTCTAGGTGAGCCTGCTTTAGCAGGGGGGTTGGACTAGATGATCTCCCGAGGTCCCTCCCAACCCTTGCCATTCTGTGATTCTCACGCGTGCTTGTTCCGAATAGTGTAAATGGTAAGTGCTGCTACAGGAAAATAGGAAACACAACATACTGAGAAATGCTGCATGTGTCAGTCCCTAGGCCCAGTCAGTGCAATAGGCAGTCGTAAAAAGCTTTATAAAAACGTTTGAGAAATCCGAAGTGGCCAAACACTGGACAACCTTTTGCGTGCTATCTATCTTGTGCTGATTTTGAATAATGATGAGAGCTGACTTGAACTCTTGAATGTGAGGTTTAATTTCCACCCCAAACCCATCGGAATGTTTTCTGACTGGATATTAATGATGTAGATACGATACAGGTACATAGTCCAATCCCCTCTGAATTTTTTGTAATTTTTGTTCATGGTGTAGTGGTGAATTCTAGAAGGTTTTGACACCGCGTGCGTTTTTTTTTTTTTTATTAGGCTTTGAACATAACACCGATTAACACACCTTATTGGCTGTCCACTTGTACTAAAGCACTGTTTAAAATGGAGCAGCACTCTGCAGTGTGAGCAGTGAACACACTGCCGACCAGACGCTGTGGCTCACAAAAGGCAGAACATTCCCTCTGACCTGCAGCCGGAGCCCCGCAGTCACCGGGAGGCAGCAGGCAGCTGCAGTGCAGCACAAGCTGACGGCCCAGGGTGGACCCTGACGGTGCGGCCAGGTAAAACCTCACTAATGAGGCGAGGAGAGCAGATCTGATCTTCGTTTCTAGATGCCTTTATGGTGGTAGAGGAATTCCAAATGACTCTTTTATCGCATCTCCCCTTTCATCTTCTGAGTAAACAAAGTTCACTCTTTTTGGATTCTCGTCTCACCGCAGGCTTGCTGTGCTCTTGATCTTTGTCAGGCTTGGTGTTTGCTGTTTCCATTTGAGGCACAAAAAAGGAAACTGCTATGCCTGAGAGCTGGTCAGGGTTATTTCCAAGGAACCAGCCACTGCATGAGGACATACTCTCTCTCTTTTCCAACTTTGCCTCACGTGATCATTCTTGCTGCTCACCTCCACAACGTCCTTGTTTCTGCAGACTTCTTTCCGAGGTGGAGTGATCTTTCTCTGTTGCTGAGTGTGCTCCTTAATAGAACTGCCAGCTTTGAAGACACTTTTTTCCGCAAAAACTGGCAGTTGCAGGGAAAGCAGGTAGACAGCCTCTTGATAGACTCAGATGTTGTCATTGCCTCCCCAAGGGTGAGTTGGTAAGTTGAGGTAACTTTTTACTGAGCCTTTTAGTTGTACAAAAATGCCTCATCGGAGTGGTGGGGTATAATTACACCAGTGATGGTCTACAGATTAAAAAGCTTGCTTTAATCTCAGTCACAGTATGCTGTTGTGTCTGGGATTGCATTATGAGGCAGAAGTGGCCTAGCTTTAAGAAAATCACTTTCTTCTCCCGAGGCAGATTATTTTTAACCGATCTTTTCTGTTACCTGGTTTACAGCCCTTCCGTCCTCTGTATTTTCATCAAAACATCTGCTAGGAATAAGAGGGAGGCAGGAGGGGGACTATGGGCAGGAACTTCTGAAATTGGCTTTGCTACAAGAGCGAATGGATTGGTTTAAACCCTCAGCTCAGCATCTGTGAGCCAAATGGTCCTTTGAAGTGTGAGAAGGGAAACATTTTAATTAGTTAGGACATAGCTAGCTATCTTTCTTTCATTACTCAGGTAGTAAATGAAAGCCACGTCTAATGCTACCTGGCAATTCTGATGCATTAGTATGCCATACAGAATAGATTTTCATCGTTCCTTTATTTTGAGTGAGTAACAGGCTTACTCTGTAGTAAGTTCTCTACTTTCCTCCCTTCATAAGCTATGAATCATTCACGTTTTCCCTGTAGGTGTACCTGCCGTGACTGGGTGACTGTCACCTTGGCAGTGGTTTGGAACGAATTAATTAGCTGTGAGTAGCGAGAGTCAGTCAGACATATTTTTTTTTAGTGATGGCATCAGCAATTAGCTCTTCACTGACGAGCCTCGAGCTGGAATCAAAACTACTAAATGCTTTCCCTCCCTGTGCTGACATCTGTGAGGGCCACCTACACCAAATGCCCCTTGAGACACTGTCATTTTAAATGCAAAGTCTTTGTTGCACAGCTTTAAGTAGGTCTTGCCCTCGTCATAACTAAGTTTAAAACTGAGCTTCGTTTCTGATGTCTTCCTTCTCCCTTCCTTTTCTCTGGTGAGAAGTCTTTGGCTGTAAGGGTCACAGACAGTCTCTGTTACCATTTTTTGTACAATACCCACAAAAATTATCCCTGTCTGGGTAATGAGTTACTACTGCAATCAGAATCTAATTTTGCATTAAGTGGATTTTGCAGCTAGGCATGGTAATTTGGTAAGAAAAAACGGGACTGATGTAAAAATACTTAAATTTTGATACTGCTTTTGTCATTAGGGATTGTACAAGAAATTTTTTTTGCAGTAGTATAAAGGGATGTACTTACACTGTATAACTACTGTATTATTTACAGTGAATTTCTCAGTTTAGTTCTTGCGCCTGGAAAGTGTTTAAGTGGACTGAAATATGTTGCTGTTGTTTAGGACACATCTCTGTTATGCTACAAAGCTTTGCCACTGCAGAATTACTGAAAGTTTTGGGAGTTGATCATGATCAGCCTGAGACGTGGCTCTCTGAGGCCTGGGAATTGTGGAAGTTCTTTATGATTAACACTGTGGTGATAAATGTCACTGACTGGGTTTGTGGCAAAGGTTTGATTGTGAAACTGTTGAAGAGTAGAAGAGTTCGAGTTCATCTGATGTTTCTACCTAGTTTCCCTGGCTATATCTCCATTTTATGTTTTCATGCTTTCCAAGGATAGAAGTATAAATTATAACAATTTTGGAAGATGTGTTTCGGGGGGTGGGGGTGGGGGGTGGAGGGTGCGTTTTGCTTGGAAGGAGATAACCCCAAAATGCAAAGTAATATTCAGGGCTTTTGCCTTTTTGGGGTGGCTATAAAATCCAGGTCTTGCAGGTACTTAGCAAAATGATTAGTCCTGGGAATTATCATGAGAACTGCTCAAAGTAGCGACATTTAAGTGTTTGACAACAGCACAAGAAAGTGTTCAATGTGGGATTAAAAAAGATAGGCTATATGTTTATTTACAGGAAAATATCAAGGACAATGTCTGGATTGCCTTTTTAATTAATTGAATTCAGTAACTCTTTGTTTCCGTCTCTATAGCAATTGAGAGGTACAGTAAAAAGTACCAGGACAGTGAAAAGGAGCATGCAATGTGGACCCCAGGTAATATCTGAGATTAACAAAGGCTAATTCTTTATTAACCTGGGAAATGTTCTGCTCTTTTAAATGTTTGATTCACTATTTTTCAAGCAATAAAAAAATATGCAAATCCTTACCAAGCCACTTACTCCTTGTTGAAGGTTATGCCCTTTGCATGTGTTCAGATCAAGGCGAAGTATTGTTTTGTCAAAAAAAAAAAAAAAAAAGAGGAAAAAAATCTGATTATTTATTCAGTTGAAACAACTGGTTTGCAGCAAAAATGCAAGCTTTAGCTCTCACTCTAGCTTTCCTTCTTCTTTACCCGCCATGTAGATACCGGTTTTGAACTGGGAGCAAACATGGATGTTGCTAAAAATAACCCAACCTGATGTCTCGGTCCCTGGTGGCTGGGCTTTATAACATTAAACTTCCACAGCTGTATCTGTACAGCTCACTACTGCTAACTGAATTACAGAACGTAAATTGAAGGGCACGTGGGCCACTGGAAGGGCTGAGCGTGGTCTCTTTGGGGCTGATGTCAGTTGTCATTAAGTGAGTGAAATGCCAGGCCTCACTCTGGTTCCTCGAAGTACAGCTAGAATTGCATAAAACTGCTGTGTGTGAAAACACTTAGGCATGCATGTAAATAGGATCAAGCACAACAGGGGCCCTGCCCTTTCCTTGGTGGTTGGCAGGGGGGAGGATTACTGCTGTATGTCATCATTCATATATTTAACGCAATTTTCTGTACAGATTGGAGAAGACTCCCAAGAGAGATGAAGCCAAAGAAGAAGACCAAAAAAGGTATATTATATACTATTAAGAAGCATTTAGTATGCACTAGTTGAGTGGTAGAAGACATACTGGAGCTGGTTAGGGGAAAAAAAATGGTAGAAATGTTAATTAGTCTGAGTATTCAGGGCTTTTGGCAGATTTTTTCTAAATAATTTACTAGTCTGCCTGTCTTTTGTGGTTTTTGCTTTGCTTCTGCAGGATGCTCTAACTTACTGGAAGGGATTTATCTTCCTTTCCTGCCTTTCATATTGATGTGCCATATTAACATATGAGATACGTAACAGTGAAAGATGAAAAAAACCCACAAAACTTTTTGTTTTGAAAGTTTGTATCTTTAGTCAACACTCACCTTTTTTCTATTCAATGAATAGCTGGCTGTTCAGATTTCCTTTATATTTTGGGTTTCTCAATTATCTTGTTTATGATTTGATTGACTTTCGCATTTTTTTAAGCCTTTTATATGGGATTTAATGTAGGTTCTTTTATATTTTCCCTGGTTTTACTTTTTTTGTTTATTTTCAGCTTGCTTCTGCAGAATTGTGAACCAGATCCTTCAACAGCAGTTGGAGCTGGTATTGGTTGTTCTTACAGGAAAAAACTTTTTTATTACACAGCATCACACGTGTATTTGTTTTCCAAAGTGTTTTCTAGCATGCATGACTGTTGTTTTAAGTTCTTTGTAGAAGTATGTTGCTCTGTTGATGTGAGATAACACTTGGCCTCCTGTATTTAGCTGTCTGTTATATGTAACGGTTTGCTTTCTTGTTCTCTTTGTCCAAGTCTTTCATGTGTCATTTTTCAGTTCAAAGATTAAATAGAAAAAGAAAAGGGAATGTGCAGTAGCCATGGAGACTGGCTCAGCTGGAAGCTTTGTTCCTCTTAAGAGCGTCATTGAGAAGCGTGGCATTAAAGGTAGACTGCAAGATTCAGCTGAAAATTAAATACTTACTTGCAAAATCTCTAAAGATGAAAACAGTGCATACCTACTTTTTTTTTTTAAAGAAGAAACTGCATTGGCTTTTATAAACCTATGCACAATAATTAGGTCCCCAAGATCCAATGAAATCATAAATGCTGATTTATTATTCCTCGTTACAATAATGTTGTGATTGTCATAAACAAAGAGAGAATCACTGCTCACTGTGGGGGATTTTTCCTCTCTCTTTTGTGCCAGTTTCTCTATCTGCTCTTAAAAGTACATTTTCTTACATAGTTGTAACGGCAAAGATCAGCTGACCATCAGAATTTGATTGGATTAAACAAAGGTTCCTCTAAACGCAAAAATCATGTGCCTTTAGTTTTTTGGGGGAATCCTGATGATACAGAGGCCGTACAAAAGTCGTAAGACTCAGTAGGTTTGTAAATAGCTGCTCAGTGACGCATTAGCCCTTCTGGTGCACACCTTTGCTGTGTTTTGAGGACAGCCATCTTAGGTGACACTTTATAACCACGTGGAACAAAGGTGAGGGAGTCAAGAGAATCTGCACCGAAATTCAGACGGGCTTCCTACCTTTCTACCTTTGCAGACTGCCGGAGTGGTTTTTGGATCACTACACAGTTACGTGTACAGGGACACCTCTCCCTCCCACTTTCTGGTTTCCCTGAGTGTTTTAACCTAAGAACTGACCACCTGCCTTCTTAGTGACAAAACTTGGGGTAGAATTCCACTTCTCTCCCACACTTACCCTGGGCTGTGGACCACGGTACCCTAGGTAGCAGCAGTGCCTGCCAAAAAAAAAACCCAAACCAAAACAAAAAAAAACCCAACCCAAAACATTGACCGCCTTCAGCTCTTGTAGGACAGCTATATGCATATGTATATAGCAATCAGATGTGTGCATTTAAGCGTGAGTACTGCAAGAACAGGTATTTGGAAAGATTAGATTGTATTCCGTTGCATCTCAAAGCTACATGGATGTAAGGAGCTATTTTGCTTCAGTTTGCTTTTTTTCTTCTTGCTTTTTTCAACACTAATGGTAGGTCAGTCTTTATTTTATGTCTCTAATTTTATGACAAGCCCCAGAGACGCCCAGCATTTAAGGAAGGATCTTGCATGTCTGTTTTCATTTCCAGGCTCTTTGTTCTATAGCATTATCTCTAAAAGTCTGCAGGGGTTTGTGCAGAGATGATAATTTTGAATCGCACTTTCCACTTGTTTTCCTTAAAAGCCTACTTCATTCTGGATGTGTTTGCTTTGATGCTGTTCATATGTTATTACAGAGCAGCTTGACTTCCCTCAGCTCTCTACAGTGCTTTTGTCACATAATCCCTTCCTAGGCAAAACACTGAAACAAACTGAATGTTATTTATGACAAAAGCTTTTGACAAAGTACGTGTGTCTCTTAGCAGCTCTTAGCGTTCTGCTTCCTTAAGTATTAGGCCAGGTAAAATACATAACTGCACTGGGTTACTACCTGCTCCAGAAAGGATATCCCCTCCATTGACGCACACTGTTTTTCTGATACCACTTAGTGCAGCCTAGCATAAAAAAATGGTGCAAGTTGCATAAGCTAGCGTGTCTGAAGCTGCCTCGTCCATCAAAGGCTGGGTAGCTACACCGATATGGCACGTTACACCGGCAGCTTTACCCTGCTGGGAAGAGCCAATCTGTGGTAGGTACAGCCCTACATTGTAAGCTTTAAGTGATCGTGCTGAATGGGAGAACTGAAAGACAGTCCCATCGTGGGAACAGGATGTCTCACAAGCTCTGTAAAGGCTGGAACATCCCTCAGTGTGGAGCTCATCTACTGGTTAAACTGCACGCCTGGAATCGGGCTAGCTATTCCCATAGTTTAGGGTGCTGCAATTCAGGTCGCTCTTACCTGGGTATATGTAATGCTATTTTTGACCTTCGCTCCAGCGTATAATTAAGTAGCGTAATGAGGTTGGATTGTCGGGAGTAACTTGATAAACACGGTATTCATGCATCAAGGCACTAAGTGAAAACATGCACCGTGGACTCATTAGATGAGAGCCAACTGTGGTCCAAAATCCATCTGGCTGCAGTAACCCCGCCTACTGTGTTGGAGCTAATAAACTCTGCTGTCTGCCTTTTTTATCTATCTGCCTGAAGGACCCAGCTGTCATTAATGTGTTGCATAAATTAGTAACTTCAATGAGTTTTTACCTTTCCAAGGTGGTGAAAAATAACAATTGAGATTCTGTTCTAGTTTCTTAACATATTGTGAGTACGTAGGTGAAAAGTACTTTGTGAAGCTGAACGCCATGCTTTGGCCAAACCTTTGGTCAACTGTCTGTTCAAAGTGAATTTCAGACTGGCCCTATAGGCATCACTTAGATAAATCGGGCATTTACACCTCCGTGAACTTAGCTCAAAGTCTCAGGTAATTTTAATACAGATGGTATGGGATTTCCAGGGCATGGTCAAGGTGTAAGCTCTTTAAGAGCAAGTAAAAGAGAAGAATTTGTGGTTTTCCATATTAAAAAGATAATTCTGATGTATTTTATTCCAGCAGGTGCAAAACCAAAGAAAGCAAAAAGCTCTGAGCCTAAAAGTAATCTGGATGTGTTGAAAAAAATTGAGGTAAGATGTGCATACTCTTTCTAAGTTGTGGATAGAAATTGCTGAAAGAAAAGGAAACCTTCAGTATGTTTTTTGGTACCAAATGGCATAGCCAGAGCAGCCTTTTTCTGGCTTTGTCATGTTACTCTGACGGACCACTGCTCTGCAATGTGGCAGCACAGGGGGGAGGATAAGAACAGAGCCTGGCTGTGGAGAAACTCTTCTCTTTGCTCCTCTTTGACTCTCAATGCAACGACTAGTTGTTCTTTACTGGGTAGCGACATGGCCTAATTGTGCACAGCAGAGCTACTATTAGAGCTTATTGAAGGAGGAATTGGTGCCAGAGCTTTTAAATCTATTGCTGTTTTGCCAGTCTACTGATGTTGGAAATGAAACAGTTTAGTCAGTTGAGAGGGAAGAAGCATACGGAAAGAGAAGATTGGGAGGAAAATGACCTTGGTTTTGGAGGCGACTGCCCACCCTGTGGGAATGGTAGCTTAAAGGTGAAGCAGCCTTGTGTTTTTTCTCATGGTGATCCATCCGCTGTTTGGTGCAGATATATTTTTATATAGAGTGTGTGGTATTGTTTCATCGAGTATGCCATGGCCTTCTGCCGTCAATTATTCCAGCAGTGGACGGTTAAGGGAAACCATCACCTCAATTTCTTGCCCAAGACATACTTTTTTAGACTTCAGGTCCGATGGCTAATGCTTGATCAAGTAAGTCCTTATGGAGTTCCTGCGCTTCACACCATGTTGTTTTAAATACTGACCAACAACCTTTGCACAACACTGTTAGGCTAGTTGCCTTGCTGTTGGCTGCAGTGTAACATTTTGGTAGTATGGAGAATATGCTGTTGGCGTAACGTGGGATCACCTTGTAAGAGAGATTGCCTTGTGACAGGAGTTGGAAAAGAAGGATGATGAAGAAGAAAAATCTGAAGATGAGAAAGACAAAACAAAAGACAAAGAAGGTGAAGATGATGAGGAAGCAGAAGAACCCGAGGAATACGATGAAGAGGAGCATGAAGAGGTACAACGTTAGTTTTCCTATTTACACAAAGTCAGATCCCACTCATTGAGCAGCATGTTGGCTGTCAGCCAAAAAAACGTCCCCAGCTTCTCTGACGCTGAGGGAGAGCTGTAGTGAGAGGCATTACGACATCAGATTTCTTTGCTGCACTGCATTGTGTTGTAGTTAAATTAAGTGGGTGTTTTAGATTTGTTACCCCCATAGAGCTCTGTAA
>NW_009260066.1:5929565-5938821 GCF_000687185.1 Egretta garzetta
AAAAAAAACCCATCTGGCGGGCGGTAATGTCCCCTGCCACAATCAATACGTGCAATTCATCACTGAAACAGTGATGCCTCTTCTTTCAGGTACCAGAACTTCATGACAATATTTTCTTTCCCAAGAAAAAAGAAAGAACTATTACTGTTTCAAAATGTAGGTCGAGTGCAGTTTAAAGCATGTTTCTCTCATAAATTGTCTCCTCTAGAGATACAGCGATAGATGTGGGGTTTTTTTTTTCCTTTTGTTTAGGAAAATGACTACATTTCTTCGTATTTTGAAGATGGAGATGACTTTGGTGCTGGCAGTGATGACAATATGGATGAAGCAACGTATTAGCTGTTGTTGCTAGGTGGCACAGTGCTCAAGCCTTACGCTACTTGAATTCTGGAGGTAGGCTGAGTATCAACAGAACTAAAGTTTTAGCTCTGCTGGTTTTAAGCATGCTCTCCACAATAATGGTGGACAGTTCTGTTTAACTGTACTATGCTGTAAAACAGGATATGGGATCCCTTGTTTTGTTCTTTTGCCAAAAGTTTTGCAGACATGCGCCTTTTTAAGGTTCTCTGGAATGCCTACTGATGGAGTAAGCTATATGCCATTGTATTGCCTCTGCACAGAAAAAGAATGTATGCATTCTAATCGACGTTGTGCCTAAGCATTTGCACTAGTCATTTCTATGCTTTAGCAGTCAAATCTTGAAAATAATAGTGAAATTCTTGATGACTGCAGCAAAAAAAAAAAAAAAAGAGATATAAGCTGCTCGTATCTGGCAGCTGACTTCTCTGAAGGAATTTATGTAACTTCTGAATTCAGGTGACTGAAAAAAATTGACCACTAAGCACTTTAATATAAACTGACTTGAAAGGACCTTAGTAACAGGGACAAGCAACATAATGAGAGTATTTTGAAGAGCCATTATTCTAGCTAAAAGAAATTATTTTTAGTATTTTGGTAAAAAAGAACTGTAATATTTAAACAATGTGTTACCTTTCTGAATCAGCGTAAGTAATAATGGAGGCGAATTTCATTTAGGAAGAATGTATGGAAGAATTTAAGATGGAGAAATTATGGACTCCTGGTTTTCAGCAGTGTCGCACAGATTAGTGACGAGAATTTCAGTCCCTCACCTCAGTTTCTCCGCCTCTTACGGCGATACGAACTTTCCTACCTCACAGGGCTGTTACTCGAGATGGCAGATGATAGCTATCCAAGCTAATGCATTTATTTACTTGCCTACAGAACAAACAAGACAGAAATTTAACACACAGCAAATCAATAGAAAAAAAACCAAACAAAAATGTAGGCAAAGAATGCGGTGAAGTATTTTGATGCATGAGGTTTTAATTAGGAAAACAAGACAAGAATGCTGAGAACAGCAAAACCAGGATGTTTGGAAGCATAAATTTTAAGAACCAACAGCTGAATTGTAGAAAATTTATTCCTGGGATTAGAAACTTGAGGAAATGATAGAGCATTCTCTGTGTCCCGTTGTCCTGTGATGATACAAAATATTGTCTATCAGTGGTGTTATTGATCAGTGTTATTATATTACTCTTGATCAGTTGGGGATTTTCTGGTTGTTTTTTTTTTTACTTTTTTAAAACATTCCATTCCTGATAACTAGTGCTGTTTTCAGGTCTAATGAAAGAAGAGTTTTAAAATAAAACCAGTTATTTTGTCAGCAAAGTACGGAAGTTTTCCTTGCAAGTTTGGTGTTTTGTCAAGCAGTACTTTACCTCATCGCTGACTGGAAAACAGTACTGCAGCATTCTGTGAGTTTCTGTATGCAGTAAGAATTTGTTCCTTAAGGTGTAGCTTTCAAGTGTTCTGATAAAATTCCTATCAGATGTAAAGGAAATGAAACAAAAATGCTATGCAGGTCACACTTCAGAGGTATACCGATTTTAATTTGAAGTGTTCGTACCTATACAGATAATGTTTAATAAACATTCTGCTGCACTGCCTGGGAAATGTATTCTGTCTGATCATTCCCTTTTAACATCACGCATGCCAGCAGTTCTTTCCTGAACAGGTGTGCCTCTTCCTTGCATGCGCTATGCAAGAGAAAGATGGGAAGATCTTGTGAACAAGGTAAGCGTCTTGAAAATGAGAGTTAGCTCGCTTCGAGTATAACCAGTATTACCCTCTACTAGCTGTCTCCCCCTGCACAAGGCAAGCGAGGCTCCTTGCCCCTCGCACTAGGAATGCAGATAGATGGCTTTTGCCAAAGACAGGACTAGAGAATTAATGCTGTACGAGTGTTACCGCCCGAGTTACAGTTTGGTGATAGGCTGTGGCTTGCCAGAACAGGCACGATACCTTATTCTGTAGCAGACATGAACTCTTGGGGACCCATGACTTTCTTCACTCACCGTACTGCTAATGGGAGAGGCAAGTGCCTCCCTGCTGTACTGCTGAGAAACATAACTCTGGCAGAAACCAGGTCTTTTTGAGACCTTTAGAAGGCGAACTATGGTCACCTCTTGTCCTCCAGAGGGAACCGCAGAGTCTTAGGATGGACCCTCTAGGACTAGTTTAACCAACGGCAAATAAGGCCAAGGTTTACGAACATGCCGAGTTCTGCAATGATCCAGCTCTGTGCCAAGGCACTTCTGAAAGGAAGTGGGATTGTGCTGTTCCAGAGGCATCGCATTTGCGGCTGTTTCTATAAGCTGGTTTTCTGATTGCTTAGAATTTATTGCAAGACCATAATGCCGATAAAACTTAGACCGTTCTTTGGGTCTCGGCAGACTTTGGGTTTGGGCGGGCATGTGTTCAAATCCTGTCCTAACAGCAGAGCAGAAGAACACGTGACTTCCTACAAGGCAGCGCTGCTTTCAGTGTGTCGGGAGATCGCCATCTGAGAACTTCACCGATCCCTGCCTTAATTTTTCCTGCTTATTTCTTAATCCTGATTTATGCAGTAAAGTTCCGAGCTCTACAAGGCACACACAGGATAAAACCATGAAGGTTCCAGTCATGGCATGCTAGATACGAATGCTGCACGCAGCTACTGCCAACAAAATACTTGTTGGCCAAGGATTTTTATTTTAGATCATACATAAAAACTAGCCAAAACAAATACAAGTAGTGGTCTCCTGTGATAAAACATGCAAAGTATGCACAGCTAAGAATACATTATGTGCACCACTTCCACTGCTGTCTAAAAAAAATCTTTATTTTACGTGTATTACTTATGTTCTTCTGAAAACAGAGGAGCAGAAGTATTTAAAATAAGACTCGTGTCCTCATTCAGGATTATTTTATGAAGTTGCATTTTCAGCCTTTATAAAATAGTTATACAAAGACTATTTGTGACAACATACTCCAAAATATAGCAGATTTAAAACACTTAGATTTTACACGATCCAACAGTGCAATATGCACTTCAATTTAAAACAAACTTCCTGATCAACAATGTGTTGTAATTAATCTAAACCATGATTTACTGCTCAGTTGTTTTGCCTTTGACAAGTCAGTTTCTATAAGACTAACTTTAGAGGTTTTAACTTAAATCAGATTTAAGTTCCGTACAGGGCAGTTGCCCTGTTTATTCAGGGCTGACACGTGGTGACGTGTTGCCAGCTGTGTTGTACTTTGGAAGAAGTAGTAAAGCTTCTGCATCCTGCAGAAAGCCAAGCCCGCTGATGCTTGTAGATCACCAGTACCAGGAGGCCTGCAATCTTGGAAAGAGACCTCCTGTACCTTGTGATAAGGTTAACTCTCTAAGTTAAAAGAGGTGCCAGATGAAATATGCTACGTAGTAAAATAGTAAAACCATGCTAGGCTCTTGGTTAGAGTACAATACAGCTCAATAAAACAGCTATCCCTTCGTGCTTTTGTAATGACGGCTTACCCCAAGGTGAATAGCCTGTTCAGCCTGGAGCAGAGGAGGCTGAGGGGAGCCCTCATCGCTGCCTACAACTGCCTGAGAGGAGGGGGGAGCCGGGGGGGTCGGGCTCTGCTCCCAGGGAAGGGGCGATGGGACGAGGGGCACCGGCCTCAAGTTGTGCCAGGGCAGGGTGAGGTTGGCCATGGGGAACAATTCCTTCCCCTTGGGGCTGAATAAAGGCCGTCAGACTTAACGTGGTGACAATAGGCCGCAGGCTTCCCAATGCTGTAAAAGCCCAAAGCCCAAGACAACGCTAGAGAACTACTCAAGAGAATGACTCAGCTGTACGACTCAGCTACGAAAAGCAACAGTTAACCACAGACCTCTTTACTCGCACACCAGCAGGGTGGAGACCTTCTTGACAGAGTCAAACCGCAGGTGAAATTAAGTTCACTTCTGTACTGACGGCAGTTCAATACCCATCAGTTCAGGTATGTGCAGTAAATGAGGCTGATGTTGCATTATCACAATTGTTCTTTGACCATTTTGTTAGAAATGGAAGGATAAAGTATTAAAAATGTTGAGGTTTTAGAAACATAACAAAGGGCAAAGAAGCAAACTGGCAAACAAGCTTGCAGCACAAAACTGATGCGTTACGTACCAACTTTTCAGTCCTACACAGAAACCGTGTCTTAATGTGCCAAAGCTCTGTTGTCTGGACTAGGGCGAGTCACCTTTTTAGTCACAGCAGCTCTATCACATTAGCCACCATAAATTATTTTGCAATGCCACTTCTCATACAGCCTTACCCAGAACTGCTACTTCAGTATTCATGCTTGTGTTACTAACTTTCTGCTTTCACAGAAAGAACTATTTACTTTAAAAGATCTTGGAAAACGAGTGTAATGTGAAACATGGAAGTCCATGCCTGCTTGCAATCCCTCTTCTAGCGTGGTCACGCTATCTCCACAGATACCACTTTGATTGAAGGGCTCAGGAGCCACAGATCATAGTTCACAGGTCCAACTGTACAGCATTTCCCTTCCAGCTCTGGCCTGCTTCAATTTCAATATAATTTAATTTAAATTAAAAGTTGTCCAATTCACGTTCATACACTCAGCGCGCCAGTGCAGAGCGTTTGCCCCACTTCTTGGGCAATAGGTGCCCCAAGAATAGATGGGGCACAAGTCTACTTTCAAAATTTTAAGTCAGTAAAGCACTGTGCAATACCTCCAATGGTTAGAAAACACTCACTTTTTCAGATTTTTTATACTGTATATAGGTAGTCAAGACACTCAAAGGAAAGCTTACAATAGTAGTTTAAAAGGATAGTGGTATTTTTTCCATTTCTTTCTAAGTCCTACTGCAGTCAGTCATCTTGGGCTTTGGTAACAAATGGTACTTGGAATAGGGCAATGGAAATCTTACTCCACAAGGCAAATATAACAAAAAAAAATTATAGGCAGCATCTCAGTTTTTATTTAAAAATACTCTGAGTACACAAGTACCTCCTTCTTTCTGTAGGAAAAGTCCAAGGTTGGGGGTTTTTTTTGTTATTTTCTCTTGTAGCATTTTCAGGTAGCGAAGAAAAGAGGGGGAAAACAAGGTTATTCATGAAACCCCACGTGAAACATTCAAGAACAGAGTGGCTGATGATTACTGCATAAAGAACGAGTCTGGAGCTGCAACTGGTCTATTCTGCTGCAGTTTAAGTTTCTTGCTTCTCATTTGAGGTTTTCTAGGAGATTTCAGGAAACACATTAGTGTTTGAGGGTCACGGGCACAGGACCATTAGCATACTCAGTCCCGACATGACTGCTGTTTGAAGAACCAGCTGGTCCTGAACTGAGATTAACTGGAGCAGGGCGGGGGGGGGGCACGGGGAGAAAGAAAAAGCCATTGGCATAAAGACTATTGAAGCAGTTACAGCAAGGTGCCACCCATCTGCCCTTCTTCCCTTCTGTACGCAGCTGACCAGACGAGAAGCACGCTCCAGTCCAGTCAGTTTTCAGTTGGGTACCACGGAAGGAGGCTCTCTCCGCCAGACTGCATTGAGGCACGGTGTCACACACACAGAAAACAAATGATCCTACTGCCTATGCTGAAAAGCACTAAAGAATGGGTTGACCACAGGCACAAGGTTTGAATATTCCAGCTGAAGTATTAGCTACAGCCTCTATAAAAGTCACTTTTAAAAAATGAACTTCATAGTGGCAATTAATTATGGAATGACTGGGTTTTAAAAAAAAAAAAAATCTGTGTAAGAAAGATAAAATTATGAGAATGCAGTTCTAGCTTGACAACTGTAAACCCGATACTAAAGTGTCAAGTGTACTATGCATTCCATAAATACTTCAAGATGGTGAAAAGTTAGATATCCCCAAATGCCCATTTTAGGGCTGTAAAATGTACAGTGAGACTCCTCAAGTGTTAGTTCAAACTACATTTTTTTCACCTCATTGTTAATTAAAAAAAACATATGCCTATCGAAATAGAAAAAAGTGCAAGGCTTCAGAAATAACTTTATACCTTAATTTATATCCCAATCTTGCGTTAAAATCACCTGTCTCAGCAATTTTCAGAGATCACACGATCCACAGAAATATCCTTGAACTGGAACACTGCCCGCAGAGGCAAGGGAAGCATCGGTACGCGTTTCCTCTGCGTTCCACACCCATTTGGCGTTCTGTGGTTTCCCCCTTTACCTAATGCTATATGTTACATGTCTGTGAATAACAGTTGCCTGGGGTCTTCCATTGTTAAGGCTGAAGGTCTCCTCGGTTATCAACATGTATAATATTCGCCGGATTTACTCCATTTTCTATTTGTTTCTGATGCGATGCTGCCGTGACAAACAGATGGGAAGATTCCATTGTAGAATGGTGACTGACATCTGCTTTCACTAGAACTTCGTAATAGAGGAGATAAAAAACAGGTGTTACTATGCCAATAATCAACATAATCACTACAGCTGTCCACCATCCTATACCCCAATCCGCTCCATAGTAAGGATCCTTGCATTTTTTAGTTTTACCATCAGTTTCAAAACAGATCTGTTGGGCTGCTAAGGCAGAAACAACTTCATCAAGATTCTCTCTCTTTGTATCATTACACTTCACTATTTCTTCTATATCTCGATCCACTTCTTTTAAGAAGTTGCCAGCAGTCTCGTTAGCAGAGAATTTGTCAGGAGGTGGCGTTTCCTGTGCTTCCGGGGAACAGTAAGCAGGACGAAGGGCTGGTCTTCCTTTTGGAGAGACGTGCGTTTCAGTCAACACGCTGAACTTTTTCACTGGGATTTTGATTGACCTCAGGGCAAAAAAATCTTGATCGTTGATCAGATTGTTAACTCTCTTGATATCTGCAACCTGAAAGTAAAAAACGTAGTTTAAATATCAAAGCCTTGTTGAACCGAAACTCTTAGGAGTACTACACCCTTGAGAAATACAATTCTTCCCTGATGAAACAAAGGCAGTTTCGTTTTGCCTTTTTTGTTTTTTTTTTTTTTAAACCGATACCCATTCAGTCAGCACAAAGCGAGAAGAGGTCAAAGACCAAATCTGAGCAATGTTTAAGCAAAAAGGCAATTACAAGGTAACAAGCCTCCTCGCTTCAGATAAGACCGAAGTCTGACACATATGTATTCACTTAATCTATATTCATCTCTCAGTGGCAACTATCTCTGTGAAAGGAATGGGACTTTACCTCGGTGCTTTCAAAGGAAGTAAATTACTGAGAGTTCATAATTAAATTTAAAACTTCTGAGTAAAGAATATTAAAAACTATGAGCTTCCAGTGCATCTAGCCACAGCTGTGGTTTGGACCCTCTTTCTGCTTCTGGGGGCTGAGGCAGAAACTGCCTTTCAGCATAAATGAAAATGTCACCTTCCCTCATCAAGTCAGCTCTCCCCTTTCCCTATTCTTGCTCAAAATGAATCTCATTTTGCACTCGGTAAGTTCGGATTTCAAGTCTGATGTGCAATACTCCACAAGGATTTAAGTGCCCGTGGAGAATTAGGGGCTGCACTCGGAGACGGTGACTCCCTCAACACGGAAGGCACAGCCACAAACCTCACCATAATGAGGTACTTAAAAATCAGTACTTTTTCGCAACACCCGCTGAGCACATGGGAATCGTGCCCGTTTTAAGAGGCACTGTGCCCGAGTTCAGATCCTTGCTGTCCCCGCTGGGAGGACATCTACCTTTGGAGAAGTTACGGACAGAAAACGAGGTGGTGAAGAGACCCTTGTTGCCGTGACTGCTCCACTTACAACACAGATGTGGTCAGAAAAAGTAAGTTAGGGCGATCGATGCCTACACTGCCTGCGCTAACCTCGTAACACAAAAAAAGTGTTTCAGTTCCTGTGACGAGTACATCAGGTGAGCATAAAAGACCACCAAATGCAGCATTTCCCCCAGCAATGAGCGATTCCGCCGCAACGCACGTGGTGCTTTCTACCTAAAGCCCTGGGCTGCTCTTCCACATTCTCCCTGAACTTCCAAGAAAAAGCACAACTCGTGTCATCTTTTATTTCTTCTTTGAGGCCTGATCTAGTAAGCCTGCTCAAAATATATGACGGCAGTGGGTACTGAAGCCAAGAGTTGGTTAATGAGGCCAAGGTTTCACTATGAAATGGTTACGTCAAGACTTTGGTACCGAAGCTGACAACAGGAGGCCCCTAATTCTGTTTCTGCCTGACGGACCGGTTGACAGCACAACTTCTGTAAATACAGATTTTTGAGCTTGACCTCCTGAAAACTGCACAGTCAGTCCACCGACATGCAGAGCTGATTTTCTTAAAACTGGGTATGTGCAAAGGGTAACAGCAACCAAGACAGATGCCTCTACTTTAATTAGTGCTGGCTGAATGGGTAGGGAAGACATTCCCCAGACTAATTTAAGAAGTCTTAGCTTGGAGGAGTAGCACGGTCTGAGCACCAGAAGGGAATGCTTGGGGGATGTAGGCAGAGAGCTCCCAATGGTACATCACGCTGGCACTGGTAAATATTTAGGCAACTTTGAAGGATTTTGCCAACCCTACCCTGGGCTGCATCAGGAGAAGCGTGGCCAGCAGGTCGAGGGAGGGGATTCTGCCCCTCTGCTCTGCTCTGGGGAGACCTCCCCTGGAGCCCTGCGTCCAGCTCGGGAGCCCTCAGCACCAGGAGGACATGGACCTGTTGGAGCGGGGCCAGGGGAGGGCTACTAAAATGCTCCGAGGGCTGGAGCCCCTCTGCTCTGAGGCCAGGCTGGGAGAGTTGGGGGTGTTCAGCCTGGAGAAGAGAAGGCTGCGGGCAGAGCTGAGTGCGGCCGGTCAGGGCTTCAAGGGGGCCCAGAGGAAAGGGGGGGACAAGCTTTTTAGCAGGGCCAGCTGGGACAGGACAAGGGGGGATGGCTTTAAACTGAAGCAGGGGAGGTTTAG